>NC_090222.1:14942500-15242500 GCF_024489055.1 Chanodichthys erythropterus | reverse complement strand
GATCAAAAAAATGCAGCCTTGGTGACCAGAATAGACTTTAAAAGCATTAAATCTTACTGACTCCAAACTTATATATATATATATATATATATATACACACACACACACACACACACACACACACACACACACACACACAACAAGATTACATCTTATATTATTTTATACTGTATTATATATATTTATTGAATAATTATACAATTAATATTTCTTCACAAGTTTTTCTTCTAGCTATAAGAATAATATAAGATGTATAAACCTTTAAAAGTAATAATAAAAAGTGTATTATTTCTTACTGGTATTACTGTTAAAAATACGGGCTGTCAATAGAATAAAATAAAGGTGATTAATTTCATGGTTTCCAGTTTAATAAGCAAAATAAAAGAGAAGGAATACTGCTAAATGTATTGAGTTTGAAAAACAAGATTTAGGCAACAACTGCATAGGAATTCATAAAGTCGGTTCTGTCCTGTCCCACTATTAGATAGTTCCCATGTAGAGAGACATACATGTACCTGTTGCATTACAAGAGAATAGTACACTCCTTGCTTGGCCATGAGTTCTCTGTGGCTGCCCTGTTCAACCACTTTGCCGTCGCTGAATCCTGCAATTATATCTGCTGAACGAATAGTTGACAGGCGGTGTGCAATCACAATGGTAGTACGTCCTGCTCTGGCCTAAGAAACAACACACATGATTATTTATTGCTTGTTTACTGCAGTCTTGAACATTGTTTGGTTAAAATTTTGTTACCACAACAACAACTGTAATAAAAGATATTCGTATTCATAATCTGCAACTATACCTATATCTTTTCCAGTACTCATGCAAATGTCCTGAATGTTACAGCGTGAACTGCTTTGCATTACCTTGTCTAAAGCTGCCTGAACAATAGACTCGCTCTGTGTGTCCAGGGCTGATGTGGCTTCATCCAGCAGGAGGATTTTAGGGTTTTTGACGAGAGCTCGAGCAATAGCGATCCTCTGCTTTTGGCCTCCACTCAGTTGAGCTCCTCTCTCTCCAACCATAGTGTTTAGCTTCTATCTCAGAGAAAACAATTTTTTAACCAACTTTCAGACTAAACAAACACAAACTAGTGTAGCGCACATACAGTCTAAAAATGCTAATTTCTTTATAGAGATCCTCTAATATTAAAATTCAGGTCCAAATCCATAAGCAGTCAGTCATTTTGCCAAGTAAGACATGTCCCTGGATCAATATATCTGTCTGAAAATTTAGTCCTAACCACCCCTACCCCTAAACCTAACCCTACCCTACCTATAACTTATCCCTAAAATCAAAGGGAAATGACAGGTGAATAACACTGATGTAGAAGCACCTGGTGCTGGTTTATGCCTACACTTGACATATACTGTAAACTTGTCCCTCAAATCTGATAAATAAAAAAAAATAAATCGATGCTTCTCAATTCATGGATCGATTCTGAGATTTTCCGAATGCAACGAGATTCTCTCTCTAATCAATTCTGAGCTTAGTTTTTAACAGCAGATGGCGCTCTAGGCTAGTTTTTAAAAGCACACTCAAATGCTCACGAAGAAGAGCACTCGTGCATTCGGGTGAGCCTGAGAATGTTCAGCAGAATGCTTTTATGACGCGAGATTAAAGTGCCCTTGATTCAAAAATTTAATTTACCTTGGCATAGTTAAATAACAAGAGTTCAGTACATGGAAATGACATACAGTGAGTCACAAACTCCATTGTTTCCTCCTTCTTATATAAATCTCAAAGACCTCTGAAGAACAGGCGAATCTCAACATAACACCGACTGTTACGTAACAATATTTGCATATGCCAGCCCATGTTCCCAACATTATGAAAGGCATTAGACAAGGGCAGCCAGTATTAACGTCTGGATGTGCACAGCTGAATCATCAGACTAGGTAAGCAAGCAATAACAACAGCAAAAAATGGCAGATGGAGCAATAATAACTGACATGATCCATTATAACATGATATTTTTAGTGATATTTGTAAATTGTCTTTCTACATGTTTCGTTAGCATGTTGTTAATGTACTGTTAAATGTGGTTAACGTTACCATCGTTTATTACTGTATTCACGGAGACAAGACTATTTTCATTTTTAAACACTTGCAGTCTGTATAATTCATAAACACAACTTCATTCTTTATAAATCTCTCCAACAGTGTAGCATTAGCCGTTAGCCACAGAGCACTATCAAACTCATTCAGAATCAATGTAAACATCCAAATAAACACTGTACTTACGCGATTAGACACGCTGCACGATGAACACTTTGTAAAGATCCATTTTGAGGGTTATATTAGCTGTTTAAACTTTTTTATGTTAAGGCAAGTGCGAGCTCTTGGGGTGTGGAGCACGAGATTTAAAGGGCCACACACCCTGAATCGGCTCATTTCTAATTATGCCCCAAAATAGGCAGTTAAAAAAATGAATTAAAAAAAAATCTATGAGGTATTTTAAGCTGAAACTTCACAGACACATTCAGGGGACACCTTAGACTTATATTACATCTTTTAAAAAAAGTTCTAGGTTACCTTTAATGTAAACAACCCACTACAAACACACTTGTAATTCGTGATGGTGTGTGTAAGGCATTGGAAGCAAGCAGGCAGTCCTATCTGCTGCTCAGAATGATTCAAGAGAGAATCATGATGCATTAGGAAAAATGATGCAGAATCATTTCTCAATTCACGATGCATTGATTTATTTTCCCAGCCCTAATTGGTTGATTGGAATGTACTTGGTGAAATCACCTTCACCATCGGGAAGCAGATGGTGTTATGGCTGATTTCTGATAAATGGCCGATATGTCTAATTTGTCTAAATTAAAAAAGTAAACACTAAAAATTAAAAATCAATCATTTTAAATGCTAGTGAATTTAGGTATTCCACCATTATAATGTCCATCATGACAAATGTACATTTGGAGATTATATTTCAATTTGTTATTAAATTGTTAATATTTTTAAAGATTAACTTTAAGGGAGCATTAGATGATGGCAAAGGTAATCAAAATGTAAAAATAGGGGAAATGTGTATGCACAATTAAATATTCATAAAAAAAAAAAAAAAAAAAAAAAAAAATAATAATAATAATAATAATAATAATAATAATAATAATAATAATAATAATATATATATATATATATATATATATATATATATATAGGCAGATAACAAATACGGTACTGATATATTATGCATTTCCATTTCTTAGACACTGTAATTTAATGATATCATAAAAAGGAAATCTTTTGTTCTGCAATATGCAATAACTTTAGAGGTATAACTTTTCAAAACGTTTGACTTTACACTACTCACATCTGGTAGTTTGGAAATGAAATCATATGCATTGGCCTCTCTAATGGCTCGTTCAATATCCTCATCAGTGGCGTCTTCTCGGCCGTAGCGTATATTCTCTGCGATGGTGGTCCCAAAAAGAACAGGCTCCTGACTCACGATACCCATGTTCTCCCTCAGCCAGCACACATTTAGAGAACGGATATCATGACCATCAAGAGTCACCTGCAACCGTATACATTTCATAAACTAATTAGTTCTTCATTCATGGAATGCACGTCAGTAAACTAAAATACAACATATTTTGTGTCACACACGTCACGTGAAGTATTGAAGGAATGCAGCTTTAACTGAGAGGTGAAATGATTTATGGTTGTTCATTGGAAGATTCTTTAGGTATGTCAGTTTTACCTCTCCTTCATCCGGGTCATAGAACCGCTGCAGAAGCTGAATTGTTGTGCTTTTCCCACAGCCACTGGCTCCAACCAAAGCAATGGTCTTTCCATGAGGCACTTTCAGACTCATTCCCTGTAGAATCTGCGATGGGACAAATTGAATCAGTCTTTAGTATGTCACCATTTTTAGGCTGGACAATATATCATCACAATATTGATAATAAGCCAACTTTACAGACATAAAATTCATCAGTATTTGGTCACACTATAGTTGAGGGTCCAATTCTCACTATAAACTAACTATTATCTATGACTTTTGCCTCAATAAACTCCTAATTACTGCTTATTAATAGTTAGTAATGTAGTTGTTAAGTTGGTAAGGTATTGGGAATTATGGGATGTAAAATATGGTCATGCAGAATAAGGCATTAATATGTGCTTCATAAGTACTTATAATATTAATACCTTCACATCTTTTCTGGAGGGATAGCTGAAGTTGATGTTCTTGAATTCAATATCTCCTTTCACATGGTCTGGTTTGTGACCTACTTTTGAACTGCTGTCAATGGGACGAGGCTGCAACATGTAACAGTCATCCAGAATAACAATATGAGCATATACATATAATAAAAAAATAACGTTATTGTGAAGATCGAGCACAGCCTGAAAGTTTGTACCATGTCAATTGTTTTGTAGACCTCATAGGCCGCACCCCGGGCCTTGGCGATGCTCTCTAGGTTTGGAGCACCCTGACCTAAAGAGAATGAGCCAATCATCACAGAGAAGAAAACCTGGGATCAAAAGTAACAAAGTTGGTGGTTATTCAGAAATTTCTCCTGCTGTATCTTTATTCAGAAACAGATAAAGTTTAACAAACTCACAGTGATGACCCTTCCAATGGTGTAATTCTCTGGTTCATCCACAGACAGTTTTGTCCCATACCAAAATGCCAGTGCAT
The DNA here is from genome assembly GCF_024489055.1 of Chanodichthys erythropterus. Classification (NCBI taxonomy): domain Eukaryota; kingdom Metazoa; phylum Chordata; class Actinopteri; order Cypriniformes; family Xenocyprididae; genus Chanodichthys; species Chanodichthys erythropterus. The sequence goes on along the minus strand of NC_090222.1, from coordinate 15,237,843 downwards.
AAGTGCCAAATATAATGAACTGTGTCAACCCCATGGACACATTAGTGGTAATGGCTTTCTTTACCCCAAAGTCCTTTGCTTCTATCAAGTTTTTCTCATACCTAAAATACAGAAAACAGTTTGTCACAGAAAGCGGTTTGTCACCATGTACCTATACGCAGGCTCTTAAAACAGTTTGGTCGCATTCTTGACATTTAGAAGACACAGTCTTATCTCTCTCATTTAAGTGACAAATGTTGTGAACTTGATAAATGAAAGGTACAGAATGTGCTCACTTTTCCACTGCTTTCTTCTGTCCATTAAATGCCACAACAGTCCTGATAGCGACCAGAATCTCTTCAGCTACTGCTCCTGCTTTAGCATATGCTGAAAGCTCCTTACTGGTCAAGGTGGCAAGAATCTGTAAGATATTAAATTGGGCCCTACAACTTATCTTGATAAAACATTTGTATTTGTACTGAAGCCAAACCAAATTATTTCATTTAGAAAATATGAATTATTAAAATAAAATATTATATAGGGGTGTAACAATGCACAACATGTTTGTATCTCGAAATTTCAGTATTTGTCTTTTGGTTCGGTACGCATGTGAACACAACGAATACAGCGTTAGCCTATAACCACTTTGAACCACCATTAACCACCAATAATCACAATAAACTCTGTGTATTGTTACTTTCGATAAGAAACAAAGTGTCATCTTTCAATTCTGTCTATTTTATCATGGAATTCAAACAATCATGCCGTTTTGACACTCTCTGATGTGGCGTGACAGATCGCTGTATAGGCGCCTTCAGTTCAAGCGGCAGGGTGGAGCGCAAGTGAACCCAATCATTCCTTCCTTACAGAATAAACATGAATGAACATCTGAAGGTATGTTGAAAGATACAGTACAACTTACTGAAACTTATCATAGCCTATCTCATGTAATCACTCAATCAGTGTTTCAAACATGGAAAGATGTAAACGATATGTCACTTAACATTACATTTACCTCAGGTAAGTCTTCAGTGTCCACATTTGTTAGTTCGCTAGAGATCTGATTTCTCTGAATATATGCACTATTTTATCCTATATATGCATGATCTATTTTACTTAACCTGTTAGAGATGTCTTAATTATTTATAAATTTATCAAGAAAACAAGTTATGACAGCCACTGTGTAAATGATTATTTTAACAACGAATTGGAGTAGAAAACTCATTTTATAATTAAATTTAGAAGTTAATGCCAAAACTGCCTTAAGTGCAATTTAGATGTTTGCATACAATTTGTTATTTGAGTTTTTATATCTAAAAATAAACAACAACTGAATTTAACTCAGTTTGGTCTCTGTTGTTAATTGTAACCTTTAATGTATTAGTTCACTTCAGAATTAAAATTTCCTGATAATTTACTCACCCCCATTTCATCCAAGATGTTCACGTCTTTCTTTCTTCAGTCGAAAAGAAATTAAGGTTTTTGAGTAAAACATTCTAGGATTTTTCTCCATATAGTGGACTTCACCAGGGTACAACAACTTGATGGTCCAAATTGCCGTTTCAGTGCAGCTTCAAAGGGCTCTACATGATCCCAGCTGAGGAATAAGGTCTTGTCTAGCGAAACAATCTGTAATTTTCTAAAAAAATAAAAATTTGTACACTTTTTAACCACAAATGCTCGTCTTGCACTGCTCTGTGATGTGCCACGCATTACTATTATTATACATTACTATTACTATAATATTTGCAATACATAATACATTTGTGGTTAAAAAGTGTATACATTTTTTTTTTTATGACCGACTAGACAAGACCTTATTCCTCAGCTGGGATCATGTAGAGCCCTTTGATGCTGCAATGAAACTGCAATTTGGACCTTTAACCCGTTGTGAAGTCAACTATATGGAGAAAATCCTGGAATGTTTTCCTCAAAAACCTTACTTTCTTTTCGACTAATGAAAGAAAGAAATAAACATCTTGGATGACATGGGGGTGAGTAAATTATCAGGAAATTTGTGAACTAATTCTATAAAGTGTAAGGGCTCCCTATGTAGTTTACAGCATTAGCAGGGAAAGATTTTTTATCTTTAAGAAAAATGTAATTATAATTGAATATATTTAGAGACAGAGACACAATTTGTTCAGTAAACCACTTTTCTCTTTTTTAAAAAAAATGCAATTTTATGTTTAGTTTTCTCCCCCTGCCCTGCTGTACCAATATATATATATATATATATATATATATTGCATTTATAAAATGTATTTATATTGTAAAATATTTACAATATATTGTGTATAAGATATGTTGTGTATAGGATTATTCATCAAACAATTTGATCTAAAAAAAGACAAAGAAACTTTATACATACTTTAGACCAAACAGCAGCCGATCCTGCTAGCAGGGGACTGACAGCAAGAATGACCAGTGTCAGCTTCCAGCCATAGATAAAACCAATGATGAAACCAGTAACAAATGTGCAGAAGAACTGGACAAACACACAGATCTTGTCCCCAAGGCCATCGTTGATTGTGTTTATATCACTGCGTTGAGGGGAAAAAAGGAGATTGATACATTTTGAGATCAAACACCTGAAATGTAACCCAAGAACATATCAGGTGACAGAAACAGAGTCTGGAACATGGTTGCACTTCACTTACTCTGTAAGCCTAATGTTCAACTCTCCAATCGGATGCGTGTCGAACCATGACATCTGCTGGTGTAGGATGGCATGAAAGTACTTCTCCCGGATCCTCTTTGTTTGTTTTGCAGCAGTTAGCAGGAAAAGCATTACCTGGAATGTTCCCAGAACCAGGACCGCAGCCCCGATCGCAACAAAGTAATAAGCATGTCTGTGTAAACAAACCACAGGCTTAAGTTAAGGATCAGAAAAGAAGTGAATCAAAGGTGAACAGTCTCACAACTTAGTGACTTATTTTAAAAAATAATTAAGAAACTTCATTAAATTATTCATGAGTGAATTCAATGACAATGAATCTGACACCAGGCGGCTCCTCACTTTGTCATATTATTTTCAATGCCTATTTCAGGGGAACCTGCCAAACACGTTGAAGAGTTGGTGGAGGTGAAGTTACTATAGGTGAAGTTTCCAGTGAAGTTGCCTGCAAACATTTAGCAGAAACATTTCTTGAAACCAGCAGTTCCAGGCCACAGCATTACAGTAAATATTTATAAAATGATTGCTGAACTGTAACACTAAGGGTAAAGTTTACATTAGAAACTCAAATCTGTCCATTCTTTAACAGAGAGATATTTGAGAAGGAGTTATGTCATTAGTTTATGGATGTTTCCTTATCTTTCAAAACTATGGGTATTGTACTATTAAATATACCTGTCATATTATATTGCTGCCCACTTATCACAAAGCTGTCAGTCATTTCTCCGAACACCACACACATGAGAGGCAATGCAACGCCATGGGCAGCTGAACATATCAGGCCAATCAGCATTAGCAGCACCTCCGGACAGGTGGCATACCGAAACTGCAGCCCAATAAACATATGAGTCAAACACGTGACTTCTACCCTCAGGGTTTATCATTGCATGTTACATCACTGCTTACAAAAGTTACATATGAGATGTAGAAGAGATGCGCATTCTTACCAGCTGAAAAAATCCAACTGCTTTCACCGGCTCGTCTTTCTTTTTGGGCTTTTTTTCCTTTTTTCTATTTAAACAGAACAAGTAAAAGTACAATTGAGAAAAAAAGTCCTCTAGTTTTATAATTCTGGGCATTTTTTATCTTTATGAAGCCATATTTACACAAGTCAGCTTAATTAATTAATTGATACAGTCACTTTGGTGGCTAAACCATAAAAAAATAGAATAATTTCAATATAATATATGAAATATAATGTTAGACCAGGGATGTGCAAACTAAAATATGATGGCTGTTGTTTTTTAATACTATGTGAGTAAAATAATGGACTGGATAAAATGTAAATAACTGTCATTTGTCAATATAGCCAAAAGAAATGGATTAAAATATCATCTGACTTCAAATGTATTTAAAAACGTACAATAAATATGTCTAAAGTGGTTTTGACATAAAAAAGTAAGCTGGTGACAATGGCAAAGAGAAATTAGAAGGATAAAACACAAGCACAAACTTTCCTTGACAATTGTATAAATATCAAGGAACAATTACAACTAATTTTGTTACAAAACTACCTGTAGATTTATTTGTATTTCTGTTATCTTACTATTACTATTGGACATTTATTACCACCCAAATGGTCAAGAAGGCACAACAGCGACTGTACTTCCGTAGAACTGAACCATTGAAAGTGTGTTAACAAGCAGCTTGTCTGTGTGGTACGGAAACAGCATTGTACAGGACCGAAAGTCATTGCAAAGAGTTATAAGGAGTGCGGAGAAAATCACTGGCACTCCTCCTCGAACTATTGAAAAATTGGTAGGTGAACCCATGTATGGTCTCTTTATGTTTCCACCGTCCAGTAGACCTTATCGAAGTATTAAAAATAAAACAAACAGCTTTTATCTTCACGAATACAGGCATTAAACTGACTTCATAACATTCAACCTCAATATAGTTTTTATGGAGGGTGAAGGACTTAAGCATAATACACGGACACTCTTTTAATAATACAGTATAGGAATCTTGAACAAGAACAGTTCATTACACTGTGTATATGTCATATATACACAGTGTAATGACACATCATTATCATTGTGCATCTGGTTTATATTTATATATGACTTTTTGTTGTAAATTTTTAAATAGCAGGTTTCTTTTAATTGATGCAAAGCATTTCATTGGTGTAACATGCATATGACAATAAATTTAACGTAAAATCGAAAGTATGGCTCTCAAAAAAATCAAATAAAAATAAATAAATTGTAATTTATTAATAAGTAAATCTATTTATTAACATTTTAAATATTGCTGGAATTTTTGCCATTTTCTGTAGAATTTTTGCACCAAGCTCTGGTTAATTTGTGGCACTGATTTATATGTTTCTTTATTTTATCAGTTAATCTACTTGCAAATTACAAAACTTATCAGACACATCTAGTTTTTCTTTCTAGACAAATGCTTTCTCATGGAAAAAAAAAAAAAAACTGCTTCTACCTGAACCGGCTTTTGCCCTTTGATTTGGCAGAGGACTCCTCATTTGGTGGCTCCTCTGGTGTGCCTTCCTGAGGTTTCTCATCCTGGGTGTAAGCTAGGTTGACGAAGCCCTCAGGTATCACCTCTGCGGAAAAGGGGTTTATGTTTACTTAAGGAACAGACGGTGCAAGTCTAAGGTGTCAGCAGAATCTAAATAATTAATTCTAAATGATTCAGCACTTTACAAATTAGACAAGCTATGTAGATATTATATTTATAGTACTATCATTTAGACTTGCCATTGCTTACTACAAATATTGCTGGCTCTTCTATGACATGTGATGTTTCACAATTGAAAGAAAAAAAAAAGTGTGTCAAATGAATTAATGTAAATATAAAATGTTAAGTGAATACATGAGAACACACCATGCAAGTAAGGTGGAGGGTCTGTCGATTGACCGCTTGGCTCTTCTTTCATTGTGATAGCACAGTGTTTGTGTTGCTAGATAGAGAGAACAGTCACTCTAAGCAATGCTGGTTCATAAGGAGGTACACATTTAAAAATAATAAAGCTTACAATTGCAATCAAAAGGGCTTTATATCCTGATGTCCAGGTTTTGTGTGTGTGTGTGTGTGTGTTTACAGTTTTAAAGGCTTTAAGTACCTCAAAACATCACCTGAAGAACTTGTAAATGTAGCACTTTTAGAATTGTCAATGAAGGTTCTATAGAACCGTAAAGGGTTCTGTCAGGTGGGTTCCCATCATGGGATCATTTTATAGATAAAATTTTGTTTTAATGCATTTTTAAATGTAAATTGCATTTTATGAGCTCGTAAACATCTCTAGAAAAAGATTTAAACAACCAGTTTAACATGAAAGGCATTTCTCTTTAAAACCTCTTCAGCATAAAGTGAGTCAAGAACCCCATTGAACCTTCTTTTCTAAGAGTGCAAAGAACCTTAAAGACAACACAAAAAGTCTATATAGCAAAAAAAACACTGAAGAACCTATCTTTATAAGGAATGTAAATACTGTCAATGCGGAGAGAGGATGAAAACTATTTTTAATGGTGCAACGAGCAGATTTATAACAGGAAAAATATATTATTGCACTCATATATATATATACAGCTATGGAAAAAATTAAGAGACCACTCCAAGTTCAGAAATCAATGTTAAGTGGTCTCTTAATTTTTTCCATAGCTGTATATATATATTATATATATATATAGGACCTGTAAATACTCATAAAAGACGTTTTCTTTACATTTATTATCTAGAATATTGGTGTTATTATTACATAAGCGCATCATTGAGCTGATTCATCCCGCCTCCGTGTTACCTAACCAGTTCAAAAAGAAACGAAAGTGTAGTTGAGTGCAATTAAAATATGACAGGGCATAAAATAAAAGAGCCTACAACAACATCACCAAAAAATAATTTCAAAACGTAAACTGGCTCCCATATTCACATTTCTATATATAAAAATATGATATTTTAATGGTCTGTAATATTTAGCCCAGACTAAATGATACGCAAACAAGCATTTAATATATCTTTTTTTTTTTTCTGGCTTACCCCATGTGGTGATCACAAATGCTCCAAGCCGACAGGTACAGAAGACACCTGTGACATGATGATTTATAGCGCATTGTGCTACCTGGACACGCCTCCTCCTGAGTCAATACTGCACAAAAAATGTGGGCGTGCAAAGATGGAAAAACTGTGAATTTTGCCCTCATAGCAGAAAAAGAGTCCATATGAACAAATGATGACCTGTTTCAGGTCATCACAGGTATGAACTTTGGTCCTCATAAGATTTAAAGATGGGGAAAATGTTTATTTGTCAGCTGATATCATTGATTTCTGCTATGGTGCGCGTTCCTCAGTGTTCATTATTTTTTTTCGTTTTATCGAAAAAGTACTTTTCCTATCAATATTTTATGTGCAGAAACATCTAAGCTCTATAAACAAGATAACTACAGAGAAAAACTAAACGCTTGGACGCTGTTGTTTGAGCATCCCCACCAGAGCAACCAATGGCGTGAGTTTGGGGGGCGAAGGGGAAAGTTCGTGAAACCTGTTTGAATACTGTCGTAACACTTGCAATTCTGCTTGGTCACGCTAGTGGAAATGACAGAGTTCATTGGTGTTATTGGGAGAAAGTTCCTCAATGCAAAGTTTATGTTGTATTTACAAAGCCTTGACTTAAAGTTTAAATAAAGTTTAGTATAATTAATGGCAGGTGTGTCTATTTGTTATTAACATTATATCATCAACGTTCCTACCCAGTTTCTGAATTACAGTAGTACAAATATTGTGGTACTTTGCTGCTATCTGGCCCCTATGGTATCTCTACTAAAGCTATGGTATTATTTATTTGTTAAGTGTTTTAAGCCGTTTGATAATCTGCTATAGGCTACTCAAAAAAATCTGCTAGGAAATATATAGCACAGTAAATCAGAATGGTTGAAAGACTGGATTGAGCTGAATGGATATAGCTTGATAGATGTGTGAGAAATCTGAGGTCTCAAATAAATAAATAAATAAATAAAGGCTTCAGATTATCATAATGTATTTGTAAATCAAATAAATAAGAGAGGAACATCTGTGTATTAATAATATATGACATACAAACTGGATTGGTACAATTCAAATCCACCAAAAAGCCCAAATTACTTCAATATTGTGCTGCCTTTGTTTATTCCATGTTACATTTCATTGCAAGATTTTAACAAAAATCCAATAACTTTTTTAAAAAAGTTATTAGAAATCTGTATTGAGGAGGTTTTAAATTGAGCCTATTTCAGCCTTTATGCCATAATTCACACATAATGCAATAGTTATTTTTCTCAGCTTTGCTCTTCGCATTAACAAACCAGTTATCCAAACATAGAGTAGCTTGTCTAAGACAATATCTAAGTTCTTTCAAAATTTGTTCCTAGAGCTGTTGACCTCTAACACATTAAAAAAACGTGGTCAACCCAGTCTTAGCATGACTCAGTCCATATTTTGGCGCCATGCACATGCAAACTAGTCTTTCTTTATTTATATAACAGTGGTTTTATGAATAAACTCAGTTGCACTATGAACTTTAGTACATGATCTAATAAATAACTTGCATATTTGTCTCCAGTCAGCACACTGCTTTGGTGATCTTCTCAAGATTATTAGTGAACCCGCATAAGAAAGAACGCTTCGGGGAACATTCCTCCCTTTTAAATATGCATGCCATCTGTACAGCAGGTTTGTTATTGAACATGAGAGTTTTTCACAAGGAGATAACCATAAAATTATGTTTTGATAAAAAAAGTTGACTTCTACACAGGGTTACACATCAAGACTATGAATGATATTTGAGGAAAGGATTGTCCTTTATACACTCATATCTATATATTGCTCACATGTTTTTTGAGGGGTGTTATGAACATTTTGTTCTAAGATTTATTTTTGTTTCAGAACTAATTAAACTTTCCATAAGACAATACTCTTTAGTATTCCGTAAGACAATTTTTAGTATTCTTTAGTATTCCGTAAGACAATCTTTAGTATTCTTTAGTATTCCGTAAGACAATCTTTAGTATTCTTTAGTATTCCATAAGACAATACTCTTTAGTATTCCGTAAGACAATACTCTTTAGTATTCTTTAGTATTCCGTAAGACAATCTTTAGTATTCTTTAGTATTCCATAAGACAATACTCTTTAGTATTCCATAAGACAATACTCTTTAGTATTCTTTAGTATTCCGTAAGACAATACTCTTTAGTATTCCGTAAGACAATCTTTAGTATTCTTTAGTATTCCATAAGACAATACTCTTTAGTATTCCATAAGACAATACTCTTTAGTATTCCATAAGACAATACTCTTTAGTATTCCATAAGACAATACTCTTTAGTATTCCATAAGACAATACTCTTTAGTATTCTTTAGTATTCCGTAAGACAATCTTTAGTATTCTTTAGTATTCCATAAGACAATACTCTTTAGTATTCTTTAGTATTCCATAAGACAATACTCTTTAGTATTCTGTAAGACAATACTCTTTAGTATTCTTTAGTATTCCGTAAGACAATACTCTTTAGCAACACAATGGCACCTTTGACCGTTTTAATATTAACACTATGGGCCCTATTTTAACGATCTGAAACGCAAGTGTCAAAGCGCGAAGCGCAAGTAGCTTTGTGGGCGGGTCTCGGCGCTGTTGCTATTTTCCCGGCGGGATAAATGGCTCTTGCGCCCGGCGCAAATCTAAAATGGGTTGGTCTGAAGTAGCTTCATTATTCATAGGTGTGGTTTGGGCGTAACGTGAAATAAACCAATCAGAGTGTCATCTACCATTCCCTTTAAGAGCGAGATGCGCTCGCGCCATGGCGGATTGATATTTACATGACGGAATTTGTTGGCGGAAAAGCTGAAATTGCCTGTTAAGTGGCCAGTCAATCTTTCAGTCGTCTGCGTTGGATGCAGGCTTTCAAATAGCTCCGCGCGATGAGTCGGTTAATATATATGTGTGTGTGTATTGGCACGATTGTCCAATTAATTAGCCAATTTCGTTCATCATTATTTGTAATAGCAGGCTGAACTGAAAATAGGTAGCCTAATTCTAATACACGCAATTACTATTCATCATTACATTTTTATATTTATGTAGCCTACACAATAATATTCTTTTACACTGTAATCCTTTTGTTTTTAATGTTTGGCATGTTTGTGTGATGCGCATCCCTGTGTGTAATAAGCAAAGTCAACGCGCACTGTGGACGCGCCCAGAGGTGCAGTTTCTACCAACGCGCTCTAACAAAAAAATATTGCTCCATTGACTTTAGACTAGGTTTTTTCTGGTCAGTGGCGCAATTGTTTAATGGAACAGCAAAATAGCACCAGGGATTGTTTGCGCCGGAACACGCCTCCTTTTTTGCGCTGAACCGCCCAGGGAGCGCAAGTTCATTCACTAGTTTAGCGACGTGCTTCTGTGGAGGGAAAAGCGCGCTTTGCGCGGGTGCAAAATAGGAATGACACATGCGTCGGTGTACAAAGTCAATTGCGCTGGGTGCAAGATAGGGCCCTATCTGTTTTTTGATCAGCATTATGGTCTCTGTGTTCAACAAAATAAAAATACATTCTTCCAGATAATCTGATCTCTTGTGATGGTGGCATGAACTCAATGTCCACAGATGTTATTAATTTTGAGCATTAGGACAGCATTTCATTGCAGATTACATTTAAAGATCTTTGGTTGCCTGGAAACATGATTTTTTTGTCTTTTCTTATTTTCACTGAATAAATGTGTTAGTAGTACACTGTTAGACATTTCAAGGGGTTTTTGCACTGTTGCCAGCAAGTTACTGTAATTAAGATTTACAGTACTATAACCGTATTTCAGTTTTACAGTAACTACATGATACTGTAATTATGTAATGCGGTGCAATTACTGTAAAAAAACCCAGTTAATCAGTACACTACTGTAATTATTTGTCCGAAATATAGATTTCATAATTTTTATATAGAATTATAGAATTAATTTAATTAAGTACTACTGAGACACAATTCACACAAAATTATTCCAAAGTATCATTTTATTTTTTCATTTAAAAAATTGCATATATATCACAAAATAAACAGTCTGCCAATGCTGGAAAGGATGTGTTAAAAATGACATTTTTTACACATTAATGGGAGAGTATAGGGACAACATTTTTTGTGTTAATTTTAACTCATTAAGCTGTCATTGTTTGTAACAAAATAAATGTGTCAAAAAGTTTAGCAAAAAGATGTGTAAACGGGTTAAATTAACACATTGGGTCTCATTCATGAAACACGAGCAGAACGAATTTTTGTGTAAATCATGTGTAAAGTGGTTCTGGCGTAAATTTTCGGATTCATTAAAATGTTCGTATTTTCCAAATGTTAGTTGGTACGAAAGAAATCTACATCTGCTCCCAGCCACGCGTAAATAGTGCGTTTAACATCCGAATGTTTTGCTCATTAATAAGGCTGCATTTTAATTCACCTTAATAAGATACATTACACAGCATTTTGAAAAAATATTATATATAAGAATTACATACGTTTTTTCTTTTTACTTTTATTGTGAGAGCCAGTAATAGCATCTGCAAACGGAGCACTTTAATCAAATAATTAATTGATTTCAATAGGGTTGGGCAAACTAATGGCCCCAAATGGCCAAAATCCTTCGTTTGGTGTCATAATATGATGCCCATATATAGTTGTCAGTCAGATTTAATGCGCGGGATTAATGGTAATTGAGAATGAGCATGCACGCACGTCCCATTTACGACTGATTGGAATTCATTAACACACACACACACATTTCACTGTCACTTCTGACGTTTACGAAGTATTTGTGAATCAGGAGAAGAGTTTCCGGGAAGGTCTTGTTCGAGTCAATCTACTTCGAGTGTAACTAAAATGAGCCAATGCACATTGGCATGCAATCATATGCATCAGCTGATCGCCTCGCAGCGCGGGTATATAATGATCAGCAGGTGCGTTGCATCTTAAGGTTTTCGCTGAGGAGCCGAACCGGATAGGCGGCAGCATCAGCGGGGTACAGCGACTGTGGCGACGGGACGTACGTCTCCGTTCCCTCCTTCAGGGAACGAGGGTTACCTTTGTAACCAAGACGTTCCCATTCAGTCGGTCACGTTCGACGTACGTCGGACAGACCAACGAATAGGAATCCCTACCAAAGCGCCACAGGAGCTGCCCCCTTCCAGCGCTCTGTTGTAAGCCACCTGAACCCGCTTGCCTGAGGATGGTGGGACAGGGCTAACACAGAGAGAGTCGATCACTGCTGTTCCCCAAAACCCATTAAGTGAGACTATTGGATAACGCTGGGAAAGCGTACCCTTCGCTGGGAAAGGAACGCTGCGGAAGCCACATCCTTCCCCAAAGGAGTTATGTGGAGAAGTACATATGGACTAACCTGTAGGGCTGTGCTACATATGGAAGAGCTGGGGTGACTCCAACCCGATGAAGGGTAGGTTCTCCCAGAGGGAAAGACACGGGCTTTGTTTAGGAGCAACCGTGGAACCAACCATATGGGATCCCCGTAGGGTCACACATATGGAACCCAGCCTAAACCCGCTTCTCAAGGATACAACAGTATAGGCCTGGCGCCAGACGCTCCGCCACGTCAGCTGCCGAAGGGATATCGGAGGACTCGACAGGGTCCGCCTCATAGGGACTCTCTGGAGAAAAGAAGCGCATGTAGCGCAGCAAGCTGACACTAAGCCGGGGCCTCTCCGTGCCTCTGACCTGTGGCGAGAACACAGGAGGAGACCGGCTGGACACGAAGGCTATAGTATCTAGCGAACGTGTTAGGTGTCGCCCAGCCCGCAGCTCTACAAATGTCTGTCAGCAAGGCGCCACGAGCCAGCGCCCAGGAGGATGCGACACCTCTCGTGGAGTGAGCATGCAACCTGAGCGGGCAGAGCACGCCCTGAGCTTGGTAAGCCAGGGTGATGGCATCCACTATCCAGTGGGCCATCCTCTGCTTGGAGACAGCCTTTCCCTTCTGCTGGCCTCCATAACAGACAAAGAGCTGGTCTGAGGTCCTGAGGCTTTAGGTTCTGTCTATGTACAGTCGCAAAGCGCGGACTGGACAGAGTAAAGCCAGGGCTGGGTCTGCCTCCTCCGAGGGCAGCGCTTGCAGGCTCACCACCTGGTCCCTGAAGGGAGTGGTAGGAACCTTGGGCACATAGCCAGGCCGGGGTCTTAGTACCACGTGGCTATCACCCGGCCCGAACTCCAGGCACGATTCGTCGACCGAAAATGACTGCAGGTCCCCTACCCTCTTGATGGAGGCCAATGCCACCAGCAGCAAAGTCCCAAAGAGTGCCCCGTCTCTGAGAAAGAAGGTCTTTCCTCAGAGGGATGGGCCAGGGAGGGGCTGTCGCGAGGAGTGAGAGTTCTGGGAACCAGATCCGGTTGGGCCAGTAAGGCGCAACTAACAAGATCTGCTCCTCGTCCTCCCTGACTTAGCACAGGGTCTGTGCAAGTAGGCTCACTGGGGGAAACGCATATTTGCGCAGGCCCCGGGGCCAGCTGTGAGCCAGTGCATCTGTCCCGAGTGTTCCCTCGGTCAGAGTAAAACAACTGGCAGTGGGAGGTTTCTGGTGAGGCAAACAGATCTACCTGAGCCTCTCCGAATTCTCTCCAGATCAGCTGAACCACCTGGGGGGTGGAGTCGCCACTCTCCTGGCAGCGCAGCTCGTGATAGCTCGTTGGCCACACGGTTGAGCACACCGGGAACATGAATGGCGCGAAGCGACCTCAGATGCTTCCGACTCCACAGGAGGAGATGGCGGGCGAGTTGCGACATGCGACGGGAGCGTAGACCACCTTGACGGTTGATGTACGCAACGGTCGCAGTGTTGTACGTGGCACCCCAGCCGGTGGCAGAAGCATCTGTGAAAACCACAGCATGCCGGGACACTTGTTCTAGGGGCACTCCTGCCCGGAGAAACAAAGGGTCCGACCACGGACTGAAGGTTTGGCGGCACTCCTGAGTGACTGGCACCCGGAATGTGCCGCGCTGCCATGCCCATCTCGGAACTCGGCCGTGAAGCCAGTGCTGAAGCGGTGTCATATGAAGCAGACCGAGCAGTGTTACAGCCGCTGCAGCCGCCATATGCCCCAGGAGCCTCTGAAAGAACTTCAGTGGGACCGCTGTCCTGCCGTTGAATGTATTCAGGCAGTTCAACACCGACCGAGCACGTTTCTCTGTGAGGCGTGCTATCTGTTCGACCGAATCCAACTCCATACCGAGAAAAGAGATCCTCTGCACTGGGGCGAGTTTGCTCTTTTCCCAGTTGACCAGAAGCCCCAACTGGCTGAGGTGACTGAGCACCAAGTCCCTGTGTTCGCACAACTGATCCCGAGACTATGCTAGAATGAGCCAGTCATCTAGATAGTTGAGAATGCGAACACCCTGTTCTCTCATGGGAACAAGGGCTCCCTCCACGACTTTCGTGAAGACGCGGGGAGACAGGGCCAGCCTGAAGGGTAGGACTCTGTACTGATATGCTCGACCGTTCGAACGTGAATCTCAGGAATGGCCTGTGTCGCGGAAGAATCGAAACATGGAAGTACGCGTCCTTCAGGTCAATCGCTGCAAACCAATCTCGGGGACGGATGCACTCGAAAATGCGTTTCTGCGTGAGCATTTTGAATGGTAGCTTGTGGAGGCTCCGATTCAGAACTCGCAGGTCCAAGATCGGTCGTAACCCGCCGCTTTTCTTGGGTACAATGAAGTAGGGGCTGTAGAACCCCGACCTCAAATCGGCTGGAGGGACCGGCTCTATCGCGTCCTTCGCCAGTAGGACTGCGATCTCCGCACGCAGGACAGGGGCATCGGCATCTTTCACTGTAGTGAAGAGGACGTCCCTGAACTTGGGGGGGAAGCCGGGGGAACTGAATCGCAAAGCCGACCCTGATGGTCCGAAGGAGCCAGCGAGACGGACTGGGGAGCGCTAACCCGGCTCGCAGAGACCGTACAAGTGGGACCAAAGGGACCACGTACCCGCAGCAGGGCAGCGAGGTGGAACACAGGGACGCGGCTCGGGGGGCTCTCTTTGTGAGGCGGCCCGAAGCGGCATCACAGTGTGCTAGGCAACACTTACCTGGCTCCACGGATGGACAGAGGGAGCAGTCGAGGCTTTGGCTGCCCGCTGCTCGCTGCTGTCCGCTGGCGACAGAAGAGGGTGATGAGAGTGGTGAGGTTTTTCTCCTCCCACTGCTCTCCAAACCCTCTTCAGACCTGGAAATGGAGGAACTGCTCTTTTAAATTTGGGTACCGCTGCCTCTTGGGTCAGTGGCGGAACAGAAACAAACCCAATAAAAGGATTTACCACCCGGCCCTCCTCCAGGGGTGGAAGAGCAGCCCCACCCATCTCTGGGTCGCCCGTCTCAGGGGTGATTCTCACCAACCACTTAAACAGCTGCAGAGACGGGAGGCGTCATCTCCCCGCAATGGATACAGCAGAGCCTGCTGGGCCGGAGTTTCTTGCAGGGGACGACACCCTTGGCGACGAGCAGACTGAGGGACGGCCCAAGAGGAACTCAATGGTTTGTCATGGGAAGCTCCCCGATCCGCTACGAACTGAGGAGAACCGCTGGGCTCAGTCCTCGACAGTGTCACTGAAAATGCCACCTCGTAAGATGGGAGCATTGAGAAAGCATTTAGCTTGACAACCTCACACCTCACAAGGTAAGCCAGGGGGCACTTCTGGACCACTGAGGTGGACATCGTCCGGCTGAGGGCCTGCGCCGTGACTTTGATCAAGGTTAGTCAACAAGCGCAGCTCAACCCCAGCACAGAACTACCCTCATGCAAAAAGAGTGCCTTGGCCTCACATGCAGGGTGGGTGTGGTCTGTGTACAGCCACCCCATCCAAGAGGGTAGTGAGAGAGGAAAAACTTATGCACATTCTGGCACCTTTGGCATTCCATATTTATGGCACCAATATACCCCCATACTGCCAAGTTTTCCATGCACATCTGGAAGACCCAGGAAAGCATGGCTGTAAACTCCGAATCTGAGTCAGCATAAGCACACACCATTACAGTGGGCAGCGTCACCCTCATTTCCAGAGCATAACAGCACTCTCTCCGATGCTGCAATCGACGTCTGTCCCTCAGCTGGAGCTCTGAATGAAATGCTAGGTTCCCCTATGAAAAGGACCAGCAATCCAATCCAGAAACTGCACAGCTTGCAATGCGCTAGAGAGGGAGGGGCCCTAGGGGGTTGGTTCCCCGAAGGAACCCCTCAACCTCATGTCACCCAAGCCATATCAGCAAAGTAGACCTCTTCTGGTGCACCAGAGAGGGCGCTACAATGGAGATTATGCAAGGGAACCGCGCATCTAGAGCGCCGAGCGAGCGCTGGGTTGCCGTGACAACCCGCGCTGCAGCCCGGCAGCTCAGCGGCACACGACACGCAGAGGAGCGAGAGGTTTGCTCTCGTTGATCTCCACAGTCTCCCAGAGTGTCGGCAGACCCGCGGCTGTGCTTTTACACACAAGCGGCAGCTGGCCAACAACAGAGGGGACTCAAGCTTCCCGGAGAAAGAAGAGTCACGACCGGCGTGTCGATGTGATCATGTTCTCATATGAAAACATGAACACCCACGAACATCATTTCAGCACGCGCCCAGACATGTGAAACGGTGATTGTGGCCGTCAGTGAGGACAGGAACGACCGCATCCAGAAACACAAGTAGGATGTCGTCTTTAAAAAGACGCGAATCTACTTGTGTAAGCTCTTTCAGGGACTTTACTCTTTTAGAAGTGCTGAAGCACGCAGGGGAACGGCCACCGCAACACAGACAGGGATTGTGTGCAGCCTATCGTGTGCTTTCTCTCTCTTTGAAGGCGCTCACTCTTACCAGCCGTAAAAACGGCTTTTCAGCGCTCAAAAGCGCACCGTACCGGCCGTGAGAACAGCCTTCTGACGCTGTCAAACAGCTATTTGCTCAAAAACGGCAAACGAAACAAAAACAGAAAAAGAGAGGACTTCGACCCCGCTGCTGTGCTGTTCGCCCGCACTCGGAAAAAAAGAGAAGTTCAACCAAAAAGCTTGACTTGTCTTCTAGCAGACACTCGCTTGCAGAGAACAGGAACAAACACCGTTCGGCTCCGAAGCGAAAAACTGAAGATGCAACGCACCTGCTGCTCATTATATACCCGCGCTGCGAGGCGAGCAGCTGATGCATATGATTGCATGCCAATGTGCATTGGCTCGTTTTAGTTACACTCGAAGTAGATTGGCCTCTCTAGCGAGATTCCTATTCGTCGGTCTGTCCGACGTACGTCAAACGTGACCGACTGAATGGGAACATTTCTTCTTATTATCAATGTTCTCCTCTAAATTAAAAAAAAAAAGACAACACACTGTTTTTGTCCACCTTTGGAAATAAATGAACTTCTCCAACGATTGGTTCCAGTTCAGAACTTGACTGACAACATCAGAATGTTTCCTGGTCTGTCCACGAAAACAAATGTACTCAGTCCTTCAAAGGATATCCAGGCTCTAACACTATATAAAAACATGAGTGAGAGAGAGAAAGGAGAGAATTCCATATTAGTGTCAAATTATTATATAAATTATAAAATAACGACTTACTGTATATAGTGGTCTTACTTAATCAGCCATCACTATATAAGTCGCACCAAAAATATTCTTGTTGTTTTATAATATTAATATTGAGCCACTGTACTCACATGAACTGATTTAAATATGTTTTTAGTACATTAATGGATCTTGAGAGAGGAAATGTCATTGCTCCCTATGCAGGCCTTACGGAGCCATCGGATTTCAACTAAAATATCTTAATTTGTGTTCTGAAGATGAATGAAGGTCGTACAGGTGTGGAACGACATGAGGATGAGTAATTAATTACATTATTTTCATTTTTGGGTGAACTAAGCCTTTAAGAATATTTATATATATATATATATATATATATATATATATATATATATATATATATATATATATATATATATAATAAGTCTTTTTGTCAATAGCATATTCAAAAATTTTAGCTGAACTGTAAATTAAATGATGCCAGATTAAATTAATACTTACATATCCTAAATTCTGTCCAAAAATGCTGAGATCCATAGAGAGAAAGATTGTAATCGACGATTTAGCCAATTTCAGCCTGTCTGGAGGGAAGGGGGAGCTAGTCTTCGGCCTAATAAAAGATCAAAATAATTCAAAAGTATAAACTAAAGTTGTTTAGAATACTAAATTTGGTATGAATGATTTAGTGAGAGTTTTAATGCAGTGCTTACCTGGATAAATGTAATCTGGTGAGACTGAACATAGAAAATGGTCCATCTTCTGATTGGTTCATTTGCTATGTAATAAACAAAATGTTTGAAATGATGAAAAGTCACTTATTTGATAAAAAAGTTAGCAAATTTATAATGCTACCTAGTCTGCACCAGTGAATCCACTGCTTTCTTCACATATTGCTAATTCAACAATGCTAGTGACTGATGCATTAGCTGTGCTTCAGCTATACTACGGACAATGACAATGAACTTTATGGCCCGCTAAATGACGGCCGCTGTGGCGCGCTTTTAAACCAGTATTACAATAAAATAGGCAGAAAACATTGCTTTTGTTAAGTCATTTAAGTAACAATATGATTTCAAGTAACGTTACAGCTTACCTCAGAAATCTTGCTAGCAGTCACCGGCGCTTTGTTGCAGTTGAGACCTTTAAAACACGCATACATAAATTGTAGTAAATATTAAATTAGATAATCTAACAAAATATTTTGTCAAATGAAACGTTAACGCAGTTTACCGTGTTAAAGATTTTTTTTTTTACCTTGTTTGCTGGTCTCTCTCTCGGGGGTAAGTCTTCATGGGGTGCATAAGTACACCGTCCGCAGACTGTGGCGCTGCCGCGCTGGTTCCGTCTCTACCCCGGACGCGAACGACGTGATTCAACAGACAGAACCCATTACATTCACTGTTGTTTACTGAATGCTCCGGCGCGACACGACAAATCCCAGACAGTATAACGTTACTGATGCCCTGTTATATGTACGGTACTCCGAGTCCGAGTTGTATTTCTGACACAAGGGACAAACAGGTTTGCATTTTGTAAATGTCCGGTAGATTCAATGTGTCCAATAAAGACAGCCATGGGCTGTTATCGTTGTAGACACGCGGTGTAAGCCAAATTATGTCAAACCAAATGTACAAAAAGAGGAAAATAAAAAAATGGAGCCAGGATCAGTTACAGCAAATACAGTAGTATACTGCAAATTTAAAAAATACAGTAAATCGCTGTATGTAGTGTGTAACGTCACAGAAAATTCCCATGATGCAAAGGGAATCATAGTTACTGTAAAGAGAATTAGCAGTATAATACTGGGTGATATATGGTAAATAACTGTAGAAATTACAGAAATGTCTAACAGTGTGATACTTTAGGATTCAGTCTTTCCCCAGGCACTGTTCGACAGGATATGCAAATTATCATAAAAATTATTTTTATCCGGAATAATGCTGTTTTGCATACTCTGCAACACATCACAAATAAGTAAAAATATCATGCAGGTGCCCTTTTTCTTTTTTCAGATTGGTCAACATAAAGTACAAATGTTGTAGGTTAAATTTGTTAAAATCAGTTAAACGCATCAAGTATTTTGAAATAATGAACTCTAGTTTATTAATATGTTAATGTATACTAAAATATTTTTAATGCATTTGTCTTATGAACAAACAGGAATTAACACTAAACAATAATTATGCAATACAATTTGTTAGTTAACATTAAAATTAACCTACTAATGCTTTAAGTATTCTTAGATCAACTAGTTGGTAAAGTGAAATGGTAAACTTTTACTCACCATGAATTCATAGCTGAACTAGCTAAAGTTAACCACTAGAGGGTGGTCACTGACATTTAATCGTGTTAATGAGGCAGTAGCACACCTGAAATATTTCATATGATTTCACAGAACTCCATAATTGATGCTTAAGTCAATCTGGTCTTGAATCTAAATTCTACTAAATAAAAATAGAAACTTAAAATAGTGGCATGTCCTGTGTGGAATCTGCTGATGAGCCTATTATTTTGACTAAAATGTTAAATTTGAGCACACAAATTTGGTATAGCCTAAACTGCACTTTCAACATGACATTTAAAATTCATTATGTAAATAATGTAATAAATAAATACAAATGAATAATTAAGATTATTAGGTCGTTTTTACTATGCATGTGTTTGTTTGTTTTTCAAAAAAAAAAAAACAAAAAAAAAACGACCTCTCAATTTTATTAGTGAAGAACCTTTTAATTTTTTAATTTATAATAAAACAGTCCATAAATATATGATATAGCCTAAACGTTATTCGTGTGAATAGGTTATTGCATTGACACCATAAGAATGTCATAAAAGGTAATAAACAAATATTCCCTCATAAACAACATTATGACCTTATTTGGTGAATTTCTATAGCCTGTTTACTGTAAACAAATTTAAAAAATGTCGTGGGAAAAGAGTTTGCTTTGTTGAGACTATCATTAATAAGAAATTAAAATATGATATTTCATAATTGGAATTTGAAATGCTGTAGTTTATTTTATTTTTATACATAAAAACAAATTTTCCTTTCATGAATTTGCATACCGAAACCACTTTTTCCCTGGAGTTTCAGGTGTTGCAACGCTGTGTACATAAAGAAGAGACTTGTGGGTGGTGGAGTCTAAATGAGAACCTGAGCATGACGTTCAATACAACTGTTTGACTGTTGGGTACTACGTATCCCAGTGTGCACTTCTTCACTATTCAAGCAGATAGAGGCACACAGAAGTGTAAGGTGTACAGTTGGAGTCACTCCCCACCGATTAAAAAGTTCGTGCATTGACTGAGTGGAAAACCTACCATGTTTCAGGTAAGTGTTTTTACGTTTAAGCAGGTTAATAATATTTTTTAGTATAGCTATAGGTATTTGTTCAACCAAAGCACTAATAAGTAAAAAAGACGTATTTGATTACATCAAGTCTTTCACGTGTTTTGATTTAAATAGATGTGCATGCTTGTTGGAGGACAGCGTGTCTTGTCGTCCTTGCGTTTTATTAATCCTTAAATGATTACATGTCAGCTATTTATTTAATAGAGGAACTCTCAGTAGAATAGAACGCTTATGTTTTTAATATGGGATGACGTTTGCATGCGCCTTACAGGACAAACAGGTGTTTTGTGACGTGGCTGATGTAGGGCGTGTTAGCGCGTGTTGATTTGAATAGAGTAATACTCAGCCCTTTACCACTGAGACAATGCTTTGTGTATGAGAGACACTGATATTTAGACAAGACAGACCTGTTTTCATGCATTGCCACTGCATAATACGCATTTAATGAGTCATTCTCGGAGACAGGACAGAGGATACTAGACAGTGATTCAGAGACTCATGACAGAAAGAAATGGTTCAAAACAACAAGAGAAGTTTCACTGACTGACTCAATGAGACTATGCATAAAGTTTGAGTCATTTATTTATTTGTAAACATCTACTGTTGAACGTTTACTGTTTGAATAAATTGCATGATTTGAATTATTAATATAAAATTCTAAATTAATGTGTGGGAAAGCATAAGTTGTTTTTTATGTTCAATAGGTTTAGTGTCAATTGATTTATAAGACTGTTATTGAATCATATAGGTTTCAGTTAGAAGAACAGTATAAAACCAAGGGATTAATAACCTAATGCTTTAAGCCCGGAACACACCAAGCCGACGGTCGGCCGTTGGGAAGTTTTTGTTCGTCAGCCAACTAAGTTTTCTCAAGGCAGGAACACACCAAGCTGATGTAGACGAACTAGTGGCGATGAAAGCAGACTGCGGGGTTGGCAGCGTCTGGGTCCAAAGTTGCCCTGACACACCAAACAGACGCTCGACACCAGACAGCCAAGTAGCACGTCCGTTCTGCGCCTGCGTAAGAACGGACTCTGCATATGATCAGATGGCCTGACGGACCGACGAGTTCCGATGCCAAAAGGCAGGAACACACCAAGCCGACGGTCAGCCATCGGGCAGTTTTTCTTCGTTGGCCGACTAAGTTTTCTCAGTGTGTTCCGCACCGTCGGCTGAAGTTGGTCCTCGTCTGCTTTTTTTCGGCCGATTCGAAATGTTGAATCGGCGTTGGAGCTTGTCGGTCCGTCGGGCCATCTGATTTTTCTGATTGGCTGTTCAGCTACTGTCACCTGCTGGTTCAGAAAGGCATTTCATCTCACGTAGGCGCAGAACTGACGTGCTACTTTTCCGTCGGCTGTCGAGTGTCTGTTTGGTGTGTCAGGGCAACTTTGGACACAGACGCTGCCGACGTGATCCAACCCCGCAGTCTGCTTTCGTCACCACTAGTTCGTCGGCTTGGTGTGTTCTGGCCTAAAGCCAACGCTGCAGAACACACTGAGAAAACTTAGTTGGCCGACAAACAAAAACTGCCCGACGGCCGACCGTTGGCTTGATGTTTTCCTGCCTTCAGTGTGTTCTGCACCGGCAGCTTTTTTTCGGCAGATTCGACATGTTGAATCTGCAACGGAGCTCGTCGGTCAGTCGAGCCATCTGATCATTCTGATTGGCTGTTCAGCTACTGCCACCTGTTGGTATGGAACGGCATTTCATCTAACACAGGTGCAGAACAGACGTGCTACTTGGCCGTCGGGTGTCGAGCGTCGGTTTGGTGTTTCAGATCAACTTTGGACCCAGACACTGCCGACGAAAGCAGACTGCAGGGTTGGCTTATGTCGCCACTAGTTCATCGACGTCGGCTTGGTGTGTTATACTGGTTCAGAACAACACTTTGCATTCATGCAATCATGC
Source organism: Chanodichthys erythropterus (assembly GCF_024489055.1). Lineage (NCBI taxonomy): Eukaryota > Metazoa > Chordata > Actinopteri > Cypriniformes > Xenocyprididae > Chanodichthys > Chanodichthys erythropterus. Next base: position 15,215,399 of record NC_090222.1, on the reverse strand, counting down.
AATTCATTAATTTCTAATAACCATATAGGCAACTCAAGAACACTATACAGCAAAAATGATCTTGATAATCTTGGGTTTAGTAACCCAAGCTGCTGAGATTGAAAAACTTTATTTTTAAGAATGTAACCTCATATATTTTATGTTAATTTGTTCATTATTTTTATATATAGCTTTGACATTAGAGACAAAGACATTTGATCTTGGATATACAAAATGGCAGCCGCAAAAATAAAGTCAAACAGTCGTACAGGAAATCTGCTTCGTAGTAGATCGGAGGGGACGCTGATAGATATAGACGAGAATGTGACCATCAACAACAACAGTCTTCATGGTAATTATGCTCTTTCTATCTCTTTCCATTATTTTATCCAGCCATTGTATTTTTAATGCATTTGTTAAACGTGAAGGACTTTTTCAAAATATTATATTTGCTTCACAAATATACTATGCAAACTGATGTAACTGTCTTAACAAATACACGTATTAGGATTTCTTGGGTTTCTTAGCTCTCCTGTGATAATTGAAATCTTCTCTTCTCTTAGGGGGTTATGGTTATGAGATTGGGAAAAGCTCTGAGTGGCCTGTCATACCAAATGAAATGGAAAATCCAAAACATACCAGCAACCCTTTCTGGAATCAGATGGGCAGGTCAAATCCATTCTTAAATGATATTGTCCACACCAGCACCTACGATTCTGGAGTGTCCATGCTGAAAGAGGATCCCTTATCTCTGTTCGACAGTATTAACGAGGACTCTCTCAGCACATCATCAGATGAAACAAACTTTGCCCATCTTTTAGCACCCAGACAAAACAATTTAAACCGATCTGGGAGGTGGAGAAGTGCCTCGGATATACTTGACAGCCTTGAGAAGAAGGAGGACAAGAAGTCAATGAGACTCAGCTCTCAGGAACCATTCCTGAATCCTGATTTTGAGTGGTTGAAGAATGACAGAGAAGCTTATAAAATGGCTTGGTTAAGTCATAGGCAGCTAACTAGGTCCTGTTTGGATCTGAGCCTAATGAAACAAAGTCCTGGATGGGCCCAGACTCAGGCCACAGACATTCAAATCTTCTGCAAGATTGACCACACTGGAGGGTCTGTGCAGTTGCCAGAGTCCGATATCACTGCTCATGTTCCCCAGGGACACGTCCCCCCAGGTGAGATCCAAGAAATTGGCCTCAAAGTTCTCCTCGATCCTCCCACTGGAATAAACAACATCTACACCACAACTCTAAGCCCTCTCTTAGAGGTCAACCTCAGTAACCATAATGTTTCAGGGGGCATTTCTCTGGAAATGAGAATGGCTGCTAAAGTAAAAAATGACCCCACAAGCCAAGTCTTGACCTCTTTCGTGGGTCTAGTCTCTCAAAGGAAAGAGGGACCTTATCAGAAGATAAAAGACTGTTACATATACAATGATGTGTTACAGATGAAGCTTTTTGATTTAAAACCGCACATGTATGTCATAACTGCTGCTGAGGCCACACTTCTGGAACAACCTGCAAAGTCTGTATGGGATTACTTGGAACGCCATATGACAGTGGCCGTCTACGGTCCCAAGCACATACACCCATCGCTCAAAGTAGTAATAGTCATATTGAACCATAATAATATTCCACCCAGGCTGCCTTTCTCTGATATCCAGAGGGGTGACAGGAACCTGCCCCCTGTTGTCTTGGAGCTTTGGGGAAAGCATCAGTTCAACCCACATGGTCTTAAAGATCTTCACTTTGCTACTAGAGTTTTGGATCCAAACTTCGAAGTGAAACCGGTGGATCAGAATAAAGAGGTTAAGCAGGAGCAGCTTAAAGCTGGAAAAGTGCTCCATCTACCATTAGATCTGGTCAAGGTGGGTGGAGGTGAAATGAGTCCCTTCAAACTCAGCATTGAGGTGAAGGATACAAACAGTCTCACTTTGGGAGACTTCTATTTCACCTCCCCTGAGGCTGCCCCTCTAAGGTCGGAAAAACACAACCACAGGCGGGCAGATCGGCAGAGGGAAGTGACTCGTTCCGAGCCCATTCCCGAGGAATCAATCCCAGAAATCCTCACTCAGAAGTTTCAGGACAGACCTGTAGATTTGCATTGGTATGGTGTAGCGATAAAATCGATTCTCAGACAACCGAGAGTGGAATATCTCCTGGAATACTTTAAAGGTGATACAATTGCTTTGCTTTCTAAGGAAACCGTTAGATCTGTAGGTCAGATGAAGGTTAAGGAATGGTACATTGGCTTTCTTCGAGGAAGAGTCGGCCTGGTGCACTGCAAGAACCTGAAGGTCATAACCAAGGATCAAGTCATCGACTTCACTGGAATTAAGCTCACCACGCCTGTCCTCTTGGATAATATGACAATTCCTTTTAAAAAACTCACCTACATGTACTCTGCTATTCAGACCTTAGTCACAGAGCATGTCAAATGCTGGAGAACCTTTGCTGAGGCCCTCGGTTACTCCGAGGTCTCAGTTGACACCATCTCCAGAAGACATGCTGAAACTGAGACGGAGAAGGTGGCCTGTGTTCTAGAAAAGCTCAAGGAAGACTGTCATGCAGAGAAGATCAAGAAAAAGTTCCAGCATGAGCTTATCACTGTACGTTTATTTTATTCTTGCATGCATTTGTGCACATCAACATTCTGAGGAAAACAAGGGTTTTATTAATTATTTATTTTCCCGCAGGGGTTGTTAAAGATGGATGTTCAAGGCATAGTAGCCCATCTCATCCAGGATATAGTGATTCTGTCCACAGCAGTAGAGCTTGGAGTGCGTTGGCGGGAACTTGCCGAGCGACTAGGGAAGCTCTCTGGTGCCCAGATTGCTGCTTATGAGGCACCACACAAAGGGAAAAATGGAGAAGTTAGTGCCCAGGTGAGCTAAAATCAAAAAGATAATAGTAAGATATTAGAATATATTTATATTATTTATATTTATTATTAAAAAGCTTGTTCAATTTATAGTATATTATTTACTTATCATTGACATGATCTTCAGAATAAGCTCTAACCCAGTCATGCCATATCATATCAATATTTAATTATTATATTATAATTCATATAGTCCTAGTCAAGCATTTATCATGTCAACATTTACATATATTTGATTTTTGTTTTTTATTCAATAGTCAATGTGGAAGCCTGCATATGACTTTCTGTTTGCCTGGAGTAAGCGGTACGGGGATGGCTACAGGGATATGATTCAAGACCTTCACCTGGCCCTGGATAAGATGAAGAGCCCAGTGACCAAGCAGTGGAGACAGATTACTGGAGCTCTCATCACTGTCAACTGCATGGAGGTCCTAAGGGCATCTGCCTTCCTCAGAGGTTAGGGGACATCTATGGGAGCACCTGCACTTCATATTGAGGTGATCATGTTGAGTTCATGCTGATAGCTGTGCCATATTTTTAGACGTCATAAATATCTACTTTCGGTGGCATCCTTTATGACATCCATTCTTTGAAAAGTACTGAATATTTGTTACTGTATACACGTCTGTATATTATATGTGTTGTATTTTATAGACACTTTTATAGACACTGCTGTTTCATTGAATTCACTGGCAAACTTTTGTCTGATTCTTAAAAGTTGTTACAAAGTCCCTTATGCAATATTAATGTTTTTAAGGGTTGTTGGTGGAAAAAGAAATGGGAAATGTGTTTGTTAATTGTGAAATATATTTTCATTCTAGAAGAACTGCCTCAAGGTCACCAGTTTTCTTTGTTTTACTTAAATGGTCTTGCTTGAATTGCAAGTGTCAATATAAGTATGTTTTAATATTTGAAGCTGTATGTGGAATGTCTGGTAAGTGTTACATGCATTTTGGCCCTCTTGGAATGTGACCCAGTGTATCAGTATATCAATAATTTCACTATCCCAGGATGTACCATTATACTAGGTATGAGATCTAACATCTTGTATTTGTTATACTTAAGTATATTGCATGATACTGACCAATTGTATTTATCTATTTTTGTATTTTGTGTTTTTCTAGTTGTCATTTTAAGTGTACTAACTACAGTGTTTAAGAGTGAGGGTCCTTGTATAATTGCAAACTTTTCCTTTCTTAAAAAATCTATTTTGTATTGTATTTTTTAATGCTAATACACTTTAAAATTTCTTATAATACTTAAAATATGACACCTTATGTCATGAAGGAGCTCTACAGTAATGAAGATAATAATAAAAACATGTTTTTGAAGTATTTTAATCTCAAAATTACTTCATTAAATTGTTTAAATTTTATTTTATTTAATGGGAAATGCACAATGGGCAGCATATCATAACCACACATGACCCTGTATATGCATTGCATTCTGGCTAGTGTAGTGATGTGCAGCTCAGCCTCACTTCCTTTGACTGATTTAAAAATGATGCCATTATTTTGACACCAATGGGTTCTCCAGTGACCTCAATGTCACAGCCTCATTCACAGGATACTTATAAAGCTCATTAGCCTTTGGTTATGCTAGACTCTCTGAACTATTTCAAGAGTAAGTATGGTCAGTTGCTTGGAGATCTCAGGCATTCTCAGTCACACATCAACACAGTCTCTTAAAATTCCCAAGAAAAAAAAACCCTCACCAAAATGTACTTCACCCTTTTCTGTGGTATCTGTTGCTTATTTAACTTATGTGTTTACCTAGGCCTTATCCTTCTAATAGATTCATTGTTCAGTCTCACCCTCTATGAGTTCAGCTCAGCTAAATGATATTGGCTTTTTACCACGTCATGATTATGTACCAAAAATAAGTGTAAAAGCCCAGGGTGAAAAAATTCTCAATTTATGTCCATACAATGGAGTTTAATGAACAATTACAAACCATGTCACATCTTTGTGATATTAATGTGATTGATGTCCAAAACTCTGGACGTAATTGAGTGGTCTTCTGTCTCACAGCCCACAGGGGCTGTTAGTGTGTTATTTTAGATATCACTGACCCAGTCCAAATCTCAGCATGTGATGAGGACGGACTAGAGCTCTCTGATTGGTTATATAGAGAGAAGTTTGCAAACTGAAGACTAAATTAAATCTAAGAAGCACTGACCCAAATATAAGACAGAGGTTTCTTGAGGAAAGTTTTGTATATTAATGTTTCACCACCAATTTTTTTGATTTTTCATAAATTACATAGAAAATATTGTAGTTATCACATTTACATACTCTATTACATATTTCATGATATTCTTACTGTCACTGTTACTTATCACAACTTTTGATTTATTACATCTTCCATCACACCTAGTTTCATGCTTGCATGTGGTTCTCCTGCGGGTAGGAGAGGTGGTTACTGTTAGAGTAGGGGTTAGGAAAGATCCTTACCAGACCTGACCAGCCAGAGAATATATGGGACAAACCATCAGCATTACCTTTGAAGGAGCCACAAAGGACTAGGAACTAGGAATCTGGTGACCATTGCATTAGTGTCCTTTGCCTTTGACATCCAACGGAGTGAGCATTTCCCAGAGTAAAGGAGCGGCCAAGGGCTGAGGAGGTAGAATGTGGAAACTTTATGATCAGTGCTTCCTTTTCCACCTCAGCATACTTCATCTCTGCTAATGTTAGCTTTCAGCTGATATAGGTCACTGGATGTTTTCCCTTTTGATCATTTGAGACTGGACAGCTCCCAACTCCGTATCAGAAGCATCCATCTGCTGAGTGAAGGGCAGCAAGAAGTCCATAGCGTGGAGTAGGGGGGAAGACATGAGTTCTGTCTATAGCTGTCAGAAGGCTCTCTCTGTCAGTGGGTTCCACTGCACCTTATCTGGCTGGCCCTTCATGGGCAAGTTTGTAAGGGGGCAAGCCAGAGCTTGATAATACCCTGCCAACCCCAGCAAGTTCCTCGCCGATGCAGTAACCCAGGTACCATGCCTCGGAAAGGCATAGGTGAGACTTCAAACACTTACTGTAATCTTGTTAGATGTTATTCCCAGCTTTCAGAGTGGACTATGTCATCCAAGTAAGCCACAGCGCACTGTTGATGGGTTCGTAGGATCACATCTATAAGCTTCTGGAATGTGGCTGGGACCCATGGAGCCCGAAGGGAAGGACCTGGTACTGCCAGTGTCCCTAGAGAGTGTTGAAGAGCATTTTGTCCTTAGTTTGATGGGAAAGGTGGACCTGTCAGTGCCCCTTTGTGAGGTCTAAGGTGGAAATATAACAGGGCCTCTTGTTTGGTCAGTTCATTGAAGTTCAACCACAGGTGGTTCTTTTTCTGCTGTCAGGATGGCAGAGCGGTGTTCTGGGACCCAGCGCATCAGGAGGTTGACATGGTAGATTTGTTCCACTTTTCATCCCCCGGGTTGGCACAGCTGGTAGTTCACAGGCCCACATGCTCCACCACTATAGGGGCCTTCCCAGTAGGCCAGGGATTTAGGGATGTCATTAGGGCTGAGATTCCTGGTTCATAAGGATCTCTGTTGGGATCCCCAACCAGCTACATGGGGGAGGAGTATGTAAGGTGTTTTCCAATTATTCAGTTTGCTTTTGTATAATTTTGTCTAGAAATACAAGAGGCCTATTTCATTTCTTTCAGCTTTTACAGTTTCCTTAGAATATTATTTGCTCCATGGCATTTTTTTTTTTTTTTTTTTTAGAAAACCTTTTTAATGCTTGATGCAATAAAGAAACTTGCCTGGACACGACTGTAAGATATTTAAATTGGAATGCATTACAAAAGAGATGATCGTTGGGTGTTGCTTTTTCTCATGTGTTGCGCCTATTTGTAAACAGTTTTGGGGAAAGTTACTTTTAAAAGTTGTATGTTACGATATTGTGTTACTCCCTAAAAAATAACTAATTGCATTATTTTTTATGGAAAGTAATGTTACGTTATTTTTGCATTACTTTTTCTCACCTGGGCTTGCTTATTTGTTTTTTTTTTTTAATTAAAAAAAGTTACATTTTTGGCAAGTGTAAAGGCCCTTTCCCACCAAAAGTGAAATGAATAAGCCTCAGGCTGAAGGAATTGCAAATTCACAGTAAAGGGCGCAGCTCAAAGCTGTACTGCCATTCTGGATCGCAGAAGAATAGGAGCAGAATGTTCAACACTTTTACTTCAGCAATATGTATCTAAAGTCATTTTTTCTTATTAGTATGGTTTAATTAGATTATCGAAGGTCAGCAGCAAAGGCAGTGCTTAATAAAGTGAGATTAAGTACATAAAGTATATTTGTGCAATTTAACATATTAAATTATTGCAGGTTTGCATAATATTCTGAGTTTGCATTTGACAGTTTTTATTCATTTTTAAGGAATAAAAATCTGTTTTTGTGCAAGTGAGTTGCGTAAATGCCTGCTGACATTTAGTCTAGATCCACAATAACCATCATGTTTACACAGTGCACACAAAACCTCTGCACTTCTGATTTCTCTCAACATGGAGACAGGAGAGCTGTCAGTCAATAAATGGAAAACAAAGTACCTTGCATTACTTATTTAAAAAGTAACTAAAATATTTTGTTGTAAATGTAAAAGTAATGCATTACTTTACTAGTTACTTGAAAATGTAATCTGTACTTGCTTTACTTGTAATGCATTGCCTCCAAAACTGACAGGTAACAGCAACATCGTCAAAAAACCTCAATGATTTAACATTTGGTTCTATGCAATTTTACTTCAGCAGGTCTACTAAAAAAGTTGGAGGCCCAGTTAAGGCTTGATAAAGTTGGGGATAATACGAGTGTTTTTCAGAGCAAGAGCAATGAAAAACAACCAGTAACATATTAGAAACTGTGCCTTACTGTGCCTTGCCAAATCATCATTAACTGCTCTTTGAATTTTTGGTGAGAAGCCTTAGCTGTTGTTTTCATACTGTATGGAGTTACATAATATTGTCTGGTATGTGAGGAAATGGTACGTTTTACCTCACAAAGCAGCTAAAAAATTTGCAAGGACTGATTTGTTCCATCCTGCAAGCAGCTAACCATTGGCATCCATTGAGCAATAGAGCAGAACCAATTCAGCTTTAAGAATTAAGGTCATTACCTACAATGAAATGAGGTACAATAATAGTCTTTTATGGAGTTTTGGCCAGTTCATTATTTAGACTTAAATGCTAAGATGAATATTCTTTTGTAAGCACAAGTGATTAAATAAGCTCCATTACGAGTTTAAAGTTTTCCATGAGAATTAAAAGACCATCATATTATGGCTGAAAACTTTTCATTATACTTGTCGACCAAAAACAACCCTATTATGCATTGTATTCATAACAACAACTCCAGGAATTTCTTCTTCTTAAACTCCTTAATCTTAAGAGTGTTTGTATTTAGACTAATTGTTTATGTTCCAAGTCATAATTACTCTGAGATTAGATGGTAGAAAAGTCAACCTAACCTTTTAACCTTCAAGCTTTTCTGTCAAAAACAGACATGTTCATATTCATCTGTATCATTCTGTACGGTGTTTTGATCAGAGAAAAAGTCAAATCAATGGTTCTCAAACCAGGGTCCACTAGAGGGCCTCAAGGTGACTTTAAATTATTTAAAATAAGACAAAACAAACTATTAAAATATTCCAAAACCATGGGTGGTGCTAGACTTTTTAATATTATCCCCTTAGTAGTATTTTACTGGGCCACAGCAGTATTTCACTCGAGCTTGTGCTCCCGTATATACTGATAAATCATTTTTTGTCAATGGAGATACTGTACAGCGACCTGAGAATCATTTTCTCTGATAATATTTCAGCAGTCAAGTCAGCTGTTTTAGAATCAGAACTACTGTATCGATGCCAGATTCGCAAATAAATCACTCTTTTGATCTAATTGGTCAAACAGATTTGATAAAGGGACCAACATTCTTTTGAGTGATTCAGGTTGATTCATTTAGGCAATTTGGCTAGAAACACCACAGGCCAAAGAAACACCACAGGCCAAAACTACTAAAAATATAAATATTTCTTATTTTAATTCACCCCCTCAACAACAAGATATTGAAAAATGTTGATATATGAGGAAGCCTACTGAAAAAGTGATTTCTAGCCCTGTAAAACTTTTTAAAATGAATATATTTCTATCTAGTAGTCTAGTTATGCCACTGTGAAAATTATTTTAAAAAGTTAAAACCCTCCTGAATAGATTAAGATGAGGGTTTACTCTCCACAAAGTGCTGTATGTCCACCCAGTTTAGAACTTGTAGGGCATCACGGTGCCTGTGACAGCACATGTTAATGAGGAAAAACAAAGGTAATGACCGGAAAACATACTGGCTTCACACATCAGAGGCACAAACAGGGAAAACAGCAAGCTTCACATTGCACTGCTTCAACACAGTGACCTCCAGTGTAGCGCAGTTATTGTTTCTTTCCTGAAACATGGCTAGTTTGTCACCATAAAGCAAAATTAAAATGTTTTTATAATGCGGTTATTTAAAAAGTTATGCTAATAATACTGAATGAGAGTGTTTGGACAGCTTTTGTTTTATATTAGAACCACACTGTATAACTTAGTCAGCTGCCTTTTTAGCTTACATTAGTTTTAGAAATACAGTGGAACGATTTAACACATTTTTAATGAAGGTTTTCCGGCGGAGAGATCTCATCCCGTGCTGCAGATCTCAGAGAGTGATTGAGAAGTGCCTGGAGGTAGATCAGCACAGAGCGGCCATACTCGGCAGTGTCAGAGCCCCTTTTTTCATGAGCACTGAGGCACATCAAACTGAGATTAATGGGATGTGACTGCCTTTATCGCAGGACCCTTTCACTGGATCACATGCAGAGGGTGGCAGAGCAGTGTTACACTCACTGAGGGGCATCTGAGCACATCAGCATAGATAGTGGGCCATGTATCTGGAGTTTATGTAATGATGAAAGATAAAAATAGACCCCTTTCACCCCTCACCGAGCTATTTCAGAGTAATAGCCGTCATAATACATTTGTTAAACTACATTTATACTAAATTTGTCAGAGAGAAACAGTGAGGAAGTCACCTCCAGCAGTTATGTTGCGATTAAGGAACTAAGAGGCTAATGTATGGCAAAAGAAGGTTACTGAATTACTTGGCTTTAAAAGTTAACCACAAAATGATGTTTTGGACCTGATTAACTTTCATTGTATGGGCAAAAACAGTTCTTCAGATTACCTTATTTTGTGTTCCATAGAAGTAAGAATGTCAATACAGGTTTGGAACGACATGAGGGTGAGTAAATGATGACAGAATTCTCATCTTATATTGAACTATTAGTTCACCCAAAAATGAAAATTCTGTCATTAATTACTCAACCTTTATGTCGTTCCAAACCCCTAAGCCTTTTGTTTGGAACAAAAATGATCTTTTTAATGAAATCTGAGATATTTTTTTTGTTCCTTTATTAACAGCCTACACAACTACAACTTTCAAGCCCTAGAAAGGTAGTTGTTACAGATCCCTTGTTTCCCTGGACTCCATTTCCCAGAATCCTCCTGTTCTCCTCACCTGCACACACTTCCCTCGTCAGCTCCTCATCATCACAGATCACCTGCACCTGGACTCTATTGTCTGCACTCCCATATAATGCACTCACTCCCTGCACTCCTCGTCCGTTCTCTGTTTTGTTAAGGTGTCTGTCTGTTGTTCATTGCCATTGTTTGAAGTAAAGTCTCTATTATCGTGGAAATCCGTATCTGCCTCATCTCTCTACCAGCCACCCGTAACAGAAGAACGGACCTAAACCGACCGGATTTTCCACGAAAAAAAAGAATGGAGACTTTCCCCAGCTCCCTGGATCCAGCTCCTCCATCGCCTCTCACCCTAACAGCCAGCGAACGCATTATCGGGCTCCTGCAGGTAGGACGTTCGCTGGAGAGGTATGTGGAGGAGTTCGTTGAGCTTGCTTACTTGTCTAACTGGCCCGACGCTCAGTTGATCTCCCTGTTTTTGGATGGATTGGATGACGACACTATCCGTTTTGATGAACCTGTTTTTTGTTTCTCCTTAAGCGAAACTATCAATTTAATTTTGTGGTTGAATGGCTCCAAATTCTTAGTGAAAGAGGTTCAGGATCAGTGTTGTCGTCCGGTCCATCCAGAAACACGGTTGGCCGGGCCAGTTAGTCAACCTCCGGCTTCCTCCGCACACCGCTCCAGCGAACTCCCTGCCTGCCCCAGGCTGGACCCATATTCCGCTACTGGGCCCAGTAAGCGGAGGAGGAGGAAGAAAGCGGCCCCAATGTCTCCAGAGCCCGCTCCAGTATCTCCAGAGCCCGCTCCAGTATCTCCAGAGCCCGCTCCAGTATCTCCAGAGCCCGCTCCAGTATCTCCAGAGCCCGCTCCAGTATCTCCAGAGCCCGCTCCAGTATCTCCAGAGCCCGCTCCAGTGTCTCCAGAGCCCGCTCCAGTATCTCCAGAGCCCGCTCCAGTATCTCCAGAGCCCGCTCCAGTATCTCCAGAGCCCGCTCCAGTATCTCCAGAGCCAGCTCCAGTCCCCACAGAGCCAGCTCCAGTGCCTGTGGGGATTTTAATTGTATTTGAGGGGATGAAATGGCCCTCAACCCCAGTCTCCGCCGAGCCAAGTTCTCCAGTCTCCTCCGAGCCAAGTTCTCCAGTCTCCTCCGAGCCAAGTTCTCCAGTCTCCTCCGAGCCAAGTTCTCCAGTCTCCGCCGCCGAGCAAAGTTCTCCAGTCTCCGCCGCCGAGCAAAGTTCTCCAGTCTCCGCCGCCGAGCAAAGTTCTCCAGTCTCCGCCGCCGAGCAAAGTTCTCCAGTCTCCGCCGCCGAGCAAAGTTCTCCAGTCTCCGCCGCCGAGCAAAGTTCTCCAGTCTCCGCCGCCCGAGCAAAGTTCTCCAGTCTCCGCCGCCGAGCAAAGTTCTCCAGTCTCCGCCGCCGAGCAAAGTTCTCCAGTCTCCGCCGCCGAGCAAAGTTCTCCAGTCTCCGCCGCCGAGCAAAGTTCTCCAGTCTCCGCCGCCGAGCAAAGTTCTCCAGTCTCCGCCGCCGAGCAAAGTTCTCCAGTCTCCGCCGCCGAGCAAAGTTCTCCAGTCTCCGCCGCCGAGCAAAGTTCTCCAGTCTCCGCCGCCGAGCAAAGTTCTCCAGTCTCCGCCGCCGAGCAAAGTTCTCCAGTCTCCGCCGCCGAGCAAAGTCCGCCCGTCTCCGCCGCCCGAGCAAAGTTCTCCAGTCTCCGCCGCCGAGCAAAGTTCTCCAGTCTCCGCCGCCGAGCAAAGTTCTCCAGTCTCCGCCGCCGAGCAAAGTTCTCCAGTCTCCGCCGCCGAGCAAAGTTCTCCAGTCTCCGCCGCTCAGCTCCAGCCGCCGCCGCCGCCGAGCCTGCCGCTCCAGCCGCCGCCGCCGAGCCAGCCGCTCCAGCCGCCGCCGCCGAGCCAGCCGCTCCAGGCGCCGCCGCCGAGCCTGCCGCTCCAGCCGCCGCCGCCGAGCCTGCCGCTCCAGCCGCCGCCGCCGAGCCAGCCGCTCCAGCCGCCGCCGCCGAGCCTGCCGCTCCAGCCGCCGCCGCCGAGCCTGCCGCTCCAGCCGCCGCCGCCGAGCCAGCCGCTCCTAGTATGGTCTCTGTGATTGAACTCTCAGCCCAAAGACTGTTTTCCCTCCCTGCCTCCCTCTCCCGCCTCCTCCAAGTCATGTCTATACTGCACCTCCACCTCAAGCCCTCTCGCCCAGATCTCCACCTCGGACCTCTGGGCGATTACCTTCACCCCGGCTCCAACCTCCCTCTGCTCCACCGTTGCCCATCAGTCCTCCAGCTTCACCAGTCTCCATCCTGCCTCCACTCACACCTTGGTCATTCATCAGCCTGCCCTCCCCTCTGGACTTCACTCCTCCGTCTCCGCTCCGTCACTCCGTCCCTCGGATTCAGTTGGCCTCCTCACTCCCCCCGGTGTTCGTTTTGTTGGCTGTCCTTCTGCTTTCACTGCGGCCTTCTGGAGCCCCGGCTGCGCTTCGGTCGGCGGAGCCTTCGGTTCCGCCATCACCCGCCGGTCCTTCAGCGACGCCTGGGCTCAACGCCTCGAAGGCTTCGGCTCCTGACCCGCCATGGCTGCCCGCTGCACCTGACCCGCCATGGCTGCCCGCTGCACCTGACCCGCCATGTATGCCTGCTGCATGGCTGCCCGCTGCACCTGACCCGCCATGTATGCCTGCTGCATGTCTGCCCGCTGCACCTGACCCGCCATGGCTGCCCGCTGCACCTGACCCGCCATGGCTGCCTTCAGCCCCTGACCCGCCATGGCTGCCTTCAGCCCCTGACCCGCCATGGCTGCCTTCAGCCCCTGACCCGCCATGGATGCCTTCAGCCCCTGACCCGCCATGGATGCCTTCAGCCCCTGACCCGCCATGGCTGCCTTCAACCCCTGACCCGCCATGGCTGCCCACGGCTCCTGACCCGCCATGGCTGCCTTCAACCCCTGACCCGCCATGGTTGCCCACGGCTCCTGACCCCCCATGGCTGCCCACGGCTCCTGACCCGCCATGGTTTTTGGACCTGCCTTGGAGACCTCCACTCCAGTTTACTCCTTCCCCTGCTCCGGTTTGAGGTCTCCAGGGCGCCCGCCCCCCTCCCGGTTGTTACATCTACGGCGCGAGGACGCGCCTACCGGGAGGGGGAGGTACTGTTACAGATCCCTTGTTTCCCTGGACTCCATTTCCCAGAATCCTCCTGTTCTCCTCACCTGCACACACTTCCCTCGTCAGCTCCTCATCATCACAGATCACCTGCACCTGGACTCTATTGTCTGCACTCCCATATAATGCACTCACTCCCTGCACTCCTCGTCCGTTCTCTGTTTTGTTAAGGTGTCTGTCTGTTGTTCATTGCCATTGTTTGAAGTAAAGTCTCTATTATCGTGGAAATCCGTATCTGCCTCATCTCTCTACCAGCCACCCGTAACAGTAGTAGAATGCGATTCATATTTTGTAAATAAAGTGGTAAATTATTATGTTTTTATTTAGTTTTTTTGTTTTTTTTGGAGGAAACAAAGCACTCGCGTCACTTCATAAAACTGAGGCTGAACCACTGGAGTCAAATGGATTATTTTAATGATGTCTTTAACACCTTTCTGGGGCTTGAAAGTGGTAGTTGCGTAGCTGTCAATGGAGAGAAAAAAACTCAGTTTTCATAGGTTGTTTGCACATGACGTCATTGCTGTGGTGCGAAATGCAGCTGGAGGGCAGGAAGTGATTATTCTATATAGGAATTGCTATCACAAACTCAAAATTCCTATGTTTTTGTCGTTTATGGTAGCTCAAATTGATCAAACCGAGAAACCACAAGGAGCTTTTAACATTTATGTAACTTTTATTGTTTTTGTTTTATAGTTTTTGCCATCAGTAGCATTTTGCATCTGCTGTTACTGAAATTAATATGTATACCTGCTTACCTTTTTTGTTTTTGACTTGGTTAATCACATTCTTCCTGGTATCCGTTGCAGGGAAGAGAAGCTATTTTATCCCATTGCATGATCATTTGGTGTTTTCACTCAAGTTTTGTAGAATTCCGTTCACAATGTTGATCTGGTAACTGATTCAACATGAATGACCTACAATGGCAACATTTTTCACAATCACTACAGAAAATCAAAATACTGCCACTAGCTAAAGTCACTAGCAGAAAGGCAGCGCGATATAAACAAACCAAACTAGAACTGAACATGGCGTGATGGCAGCTTCACATTCTCTACAGTATATCTACCTCTTCGATGGCAGGCAAGTCTTCCAATTCAGTACAAAAATCGCTCCTCTTCATAACATAAGCATCACATCCAACATATGTTGTGATTTTCTGTTTACACCTTTCTAAACCATCACAGTACTGACTTTTCTCCATCTCTTCCATTCTTATTTTCACTTTCTGCCCTCCACCTGAATTTCACACGTCATCAGAACCACGTGATTGCAAACAAGCTATTAAAAAGATCTTAATTTGTGTTCTGAAGATGGAACGACATGAGGGTGAGTAATTAGTGACAGAAATTTCATTTTTGGGTGAACTTACCCTTTAAGTACTCAGCTTTTGTCTTCAGGGAAGTAGGCTACTAAGGCTGTATGTTTATGGTTTGTGTGTATGGTATGGTCAGTCATGTGACCTGCATGGTCAAACTATCTGCTTATAAGAGTTCTGAAATAGGCAGGAGCAGCACATAGATTAATTTCGCTGTTGCTTATTTTAGATTCTATTTATCATAAAAACATACAAAACAGACACCTGAGTTAAAAACTAAACTAAACAGTTCAGTTTTATTCTTAAAGCTGGAATGTGCAGAAGATCTGTAATAGCTGGTTGGTGAGGTGAGAGAGGGATTTTCTCCCTTTGATTTTTTTCTCTCAGTCTGAGGAATGATGCCCGGAGGAGCATGTGCACCAAGAGAGCGCTTGTTTGGACTTTGCTGGTCCTCTCTGTCTTTCATATGGGACTCGGGGTGTCCTGCATCTCTCTGGGTCTGCTGGGGATCACACAAGCCCTGTGGCTACAGAAGAGCCAAACCTCATTTTCGACACCAGTGTGGAGCGGCGCGTGTGTAAGAGACTGTTCATTTCTTCTGCATGAGATTAATGTACTATGACTATATTTGAATTATAATGATAAAATGAAATATATTTTAATAAAAATAATATAAAATGTTGTACAAATTTTACTTATACAGTATGCATGTACATATATATATATATATATATATGTGTGTAAAATGCAGATAAAATAGTGAATTCTTACCTGATTTCTACCACATTTTTCTCTTCTCTTTCACATAATATTAGTATTGTTTTAAAGCACTGCATGTCAGCTATTATATTATATTATATTATATTATATTATATTATATTATATTATATTATATTATATTATATTATATTATATTATATTATATTATTATATTATCCTAGGACAAACAGTTTGCAGAATGGATGGATGGATAATGTATTATTATATTTTTCATTCAAATACTTTGTTGCATTTATTTCCATTTGTTCAATTATTGTTAATCAGTTGTTCAATTAACTTCATTCACAAGAACTCTGTCTTAAATAAATAAGGCATTATATTAATTAATTTATATATTATTGTATATATTTCTGTCAAATACTTTGTTGCATTTATTATTATTTGTTCTTTTATTGTTAATAAATTATTCAGTTATAATCATTTACATTAGTACTTTAAGACCCCATGTGGTGAAAATGTTGTTTATGTCTATGTCATGTTTTTCATATTCTTTAAGACAAACCATGTGCAAATTCATCAGTCAACACCATAGAGTCGTGCAGGGATGACGTCAAAAACCCAGATGACTAATTCGCCGCTAGTTCCCTCAAGATGTTCCTACACTCTAAAAAACGCTGCAAACTCAGCGATTGGGTTGTTTTAATACAGTGGTTGGGTTAAATGTTTGCCCAACCTGCTGGACAGTTTTATTTAACTCAACTATTGTTTAAAAATGAAAAAAATTGCTTGCTTAAAATGAACCCAAAGTATGTTGGAAATTAACATTTATTAATATGTTTAATAAATGAACATTTATTAACAGGTTTGATGAATAATAATTAAACAATAAATATTTTTTAAATTGATTATTAATAAATGTTCACCTTTTGATTATTATTGTTGGCTCTAGTAATTATGTGTCTGATTTTGGGTTCATTTCAAGCCATCCATACAGTCAATTTTAAAAAATAGTTTTTCAGTTTATGAGTAAAATAAAGCCTGACATGAAAGTAAACTGAAGGCATGAACAAATTATTTTCACACGAAAAAAAAAAAAAAAAACATTCAATCTAAAAAATGCTGGATTAAAAACAACCTAAGTTGGGTTAAATATGGACGAACCCAGCAGGTTGGGTTAAAGGGCACCTATTATGCCCTCTTTCACAAGATGTAATATAAGTCTCTGGTCTGGTCACGTTTCAGCTCATAATACCCCACAAAATGCCCCTATTTGGGGGTTAGGGTTATTTTGCTGGCTAAAAAAATAAATCCAAAATTGGTTGAAAAAAATGCAGTTTTTAGAGTGTTGTCATTTTGATTATCAAATATGAGTTTTAAGGGATAAAATTATTGATTGCAGGGGAACTTTAAATAAGTTTTATTATTGTATATTTGTCACTATTATGTTCAGTTTAGTTTAATTTGTGGACTTTTAGTTTGTATTTCTTCAGTTCCTGTTTTCCTTTGTTTAATTTACCGCCAATCTAGTTACTATGGTCACCGTCATTGTGAGTTCTGTGTTTCAGCTGTGTTTGATTAATTATCTCGTTTGTGTTTGCTTTATTTCCTGCACTCTTTGTCCGGTTAAGTTTACGTTGAGTGTGTTTGTTCCTGCTTGTTTGCCTGCATTGTGGATTTTATTATTAAACTTTGTGTTTTGGAACTTTATTCATCATCTTCATCTGTATTATATTATATTATATTATATTATATTATATTATATTATATTATATTATATTATATTATATTATATTATATTATATTATATTATATTATATTATATTATATTATATTATATATTTAAACACTTTCTCTTTTTTTTTTATTCTCACTTTAAATACTGTAATTATTCTTATTTTTATGCATGGAGTTTATTAGAGTGATTTTACCTTTACAATATCCAATGTGCAACTGCATTATGATATCCACAATGTATAATATGAAATTTTACTAGAATTTGATTTAGATTCAGTAACAAATCTCTGCTTTTTTTCAGTTTCTTGTCTGTGGACTATGTGGAATACTGTGTGCCAAGAAGAGAACTGGACTGACTGTAAGAGGATAGTGACACAAGGCGCAACAATATAAATACTTCTTATCTAATCTATACACACATTCACAGAGATAACAACCATTGTAAGCCACCGCCATAAGCTTGTAAACATTGTCTGTAATCCCTGCTTTATCACACTTATGATACTATCATGTAAAGATAGTAACTTTTATATAGTTAATAATGCTGTGTAATTATCACGCTTGATTTATTCCGCCTCAGATGATCCTGTTTTCAGCCTGTTGCATCTGTGGACTTATTGGGGGAATTCTCAACGTCCAGTTTGTGCGTGCGATGGTGAAACGGACGAACAGCTTGTACTCTCTGCACCTGGTCTTCCTCTGCCTGGCCAGCCTGGGCATCTTGGGCTGCACCCTCTCCACCTGGCTCACCTGCAGACTTGCCAGCAGTGAACAGAAAAGAATGTTTCTGGAAAGGGATCTGTCCCTGCATCATTCCGTGGAGATGGGCGACAAGGTGAAGGCGGTGTGCGGGTGAACTATCAAAGGACTGTGAGATCTATTTTGCTTTTATTGAAAATGCATGTAGATTTGGTTTGAAACGCCATTAGGGAAGCTATTTCAGTCATGCAAGTACAGCTATCTCTTTGAATGGGGATT
Organism: Chanodichthys erythropterus; assembly: GCF_024489055.1. Taxonomy (NCBI): domain Eukaryota; kingdom Metazoa; phylum Chordata; class Actinopteri; order Cypriniformes; family Xenocyprididae; genus Chanodichthys; species Chanodichthys erythropterus. The sequence continues at coordinate 15,197,119 of NC_090222.1, read as the reverse complement.
CTCCAAAGCTGTTTACAATTAAATTTCATATTTGAAATCAACAATGAAATCTGACAATAACTGTCTCATAAATTGTTTCTAAACGCTCAAATCATGACCAAAAAAAACTGCATTTATCAGGTTGGACCAGCTAATGTGCATGTGCAGTCATAAGCACAGGACTCTGAACACTAGCTGCGTCCAAATTCAGAGGCTGCATCCTTCGAAGGCCGCATTTGAAGGCCGATTGCATCACCACGGCGCAGCGAAGGCTGTCCCAATTCGAAAGCTCCTTCAAATGCTGCCTCTAAATGCATTGTTCGTATCCTGTGCAATGAAGGATACAACAGATAGATCCTTCACGGCCTGCTCCAGAATTCATTGCACGCTGGTGATTTACAGGCTTGCCAAATTACACTTTTAAACATAAGTATTGTTTCAACTTGCTTGAATATCTAATGATACAAATGTAAAAATAAAATTAAAAAAACTTTAAAGCAGTTCAAATGTTGACTTGTATCTAGATGCGATTATACACAGATCAAGCATAACATTATGATCACTGACAGGTGAAGAGAATAACACTGATTATCTCTTCATCACGGCACCTGTTAGTGTGTGGGATATATTAGGCAGCAAGTGAACATTTTGTCCTCAAAATTGACGTGTTAGAAGCAGGAAAAATGGGCAAACATAAGGATTTGAGTGAGTTTGACAAGGGCCAAATTGTGATGGCTAGACGACTGGGTCAGAGCATCTCCAAAACTGCAGCTCTTGAGGGGTGTTCCCGGTCTGCAGTAGTCAGTATCGATCAAAAGTGGGTCATGGGAGGCCAAGGCTCATTGATGCACGTGAGGAGTGAAGGCTGGTCCGTGTGGTTCGATCCAACAGACGAGCTACTGTAGCTCAAATTGCTCAAGAAGTTATTTCTGGTTCTGATAGAAAGGTGTCAGAATACACAGTGCATCACAGTTTGTTGCGTATGGGGCAGCATAGTCACAGACCAGTCAAGGTGCCCATGCTGACCTCTGTCCACCACCGAAAGCTCCATCAGTGGGCATGTGAGTATCAGAACTGGACCACGGAGCAATGGAAGAAGGTGGCCTGGTCTGATGAATCACGTTTTCTTTTACATCACGTGGATGTCCGGGTGCGTGTGCGTCGCTTACCTGGGGAACACATGGCACCAGGATGCTCTAATGGAAGAAGGCAAGCCGGCGGAGGCAGTGTGATGCTTTGGGTAATGTTCTGCTTACCCTTTCATAGAAAACGGTATTCCCTGGTGGCTGTGGCCTCTTTCAGCAGGATAATGTGCCCTGCCACAAAGCAAAAATGGTTCAGGAATGGTTTGAGGAGCACAACAATGACTTGGCCTCCAAATTCCTCAGATCCCATATAGAAATAAACAACGCTCATTCCCACTTTCGTGGCCTTCGAAGTCTGTGTCCTTCTAAGGATGCAGCCTCTGAATTGGGACGCAGCTACTGACTGTTTCAATAGCAACTGGAGCTTTTAAATGCAGCTGCAATGATGCAATGGCTTTATTCTTCTATTGCATGTTGCACTTTCTTCTATTCATAGTAATAGTGCACCAACTTTGTATATCTAAAGTCTTTGGTAGAATTACTTTAAAGTTTAAGTTTAGGTTGAGTCATGATTATCTTGTCTTTCATGAGATAAGAAATGTTTTATTTCATGTCACGGTTAAAGTTATAAAAATAAATCCAGGAATACGACCATTCTGATTTGGCATAAATATATAACGTTAATATAATGTTTACTGGCAACTTTGGTAAGTGAGTCTACTTTATTCCTGGTTTGCTAATCAGGGACACAATCATGGATAAATTACATTCCAGACATATTTTAACTGTCACTGGATGAAGACTTGGGTGTAAGTTTGCAATACTGAAGAATTCAATATATGTCAAACCTTCGAAAGGTTAAAAGGTCAGGTATTAGGTACTTTAATGTTAACCATGTAAAGCATGACATATGAAAAAGTAGTCAGAAAACAATCTGTCTAAAAACGTTTAGACAAAGTCTAAAAAAAACATTTGCATGTGTGTTTTGTTGCATATCATATTTGATAGATCAGGTTTTTATTACTCATAGTATTATTTAGGAGAATATGGAGTACTCAAGGAGGGAAAAAACACCTTAATTTTATTCAGAGGCCCAAACTAAGCAAGTTTGGTGAAGTTGTTGATATTGCCTAAAAATGAAGATGAAAATTTGATAGCGTGTAATGGAAATCAATGAAGTCTTTATAACAATACAGCAGTCTACTTCCATAAAATGCACATAAATATCAGTTGTCTTAGTGGGGGCAAATCATAATGTAAAGTAATATAATGATATATATTTTTTTAAATTATACAAAAGGACTTTTACTTGCAAAAAATACTATCAATCAGACGACAGAATACTAGATAGAATAGTAGGTAGTGTTCAACATGTTTTTTGTCATGTTTGTAATTTAGCGAAATTTGTTTAATATGATAAAGTGGACTTAATAGGGTTAAAAATAAACAGTCAAACTCTTTATGTATGTGTGTGGGAGAGAGAGAGCGAGAGAGAGGAAATGATCACACTGACTGTTTTCTCTGGCCTGTCAGGAAGTTCCAGTGAAGCATGCTAAGCACAACAGGAGCACCTCACTGCCATAAAGCTTCCAACCATCGGATTTGCATAGGTTTTTATCAGAAAGACTCATTTCATTCTCTGTTCCAATTACCAGGCTGTTTTCAAAGCACCTTGCAAAATCGCTAATCAAGGATTTTGTGCTCTGACTACTGAAAGGCAAAATGCAAAAACATTGCAGTCGCAGAAGGAAAACCTATTGCTGTTACTTAATAACTAAGGACAAGTAGGCTGGTCAATGACCCTGTGAATGGTTGCTGCTAATATTCGGAATTTACAATACAACAGCGACATCTGCTGGTGAAACGTGTCAGCACATAAGTGGAGCACGAAGTGCCTAACAGCAGAAGAAGAAAGCCACCGGGGTCGACTTTTTAACGTGTGCTGAATTGCCCTATATCGCAATGGAAAGCGCTCGAGCGTATTGTTGATACATTCTGGCTTCTTCGACTTACCAAACTTTTATAATCACTGGCACGTTTGAAACTCCTGTTGAAACCTATTGTATAAAAGCAAAGGAATATGTGCTTTACCTTTTGTTTTGACCCCTTTCCCTTCCGCCAGGACCATCAATAAATGGACCTTCCTAATACTATAATAACTTTATGTCTGTTTTATGCTCTGAGATCAAAGTAATTATCTCTCTATATGCAAATAAATATTTTTAAACAAAATATGTTGTTTTTTCTGCACATGAGACCTTGATTCTAATACTAGAACAGACAGTGTTCAAGTTTAGCAATGATCTATAAAGGCAATATAGGCTTATAATTTATGAAAAGAACCACACAGGCATGACATAACAGCGATACACTACTGAACATATCAATGCAGAAATCCCCATTTGACAGGTGCAATATCTGAATGCTGTCTCTGTGATGATCCTAGAGGGCGCTGTTGTTCCCTAGCTAGTCGCCACTATAACTCAACCCCTGCTGCCCCTTTCTTCCACTTTGTGTCTCTGAAGCTGACAGCTCGTGAACCATTCACAAATCATGGTTATGAACAGAAGCATTCCTTTGTCCTCTGGGTATATAGGGATTCATTTGGTTCATTCCCATGATATATGCCGAGGGCAAGAAGTCGTTTAACACACAATTTATTAACTTCCTGATTTATAACCCATGTAAAAGAAATGTGGTCTCTGTCCACTTCCACGTTTACTCTCTGAAAAGCCCTCTAATAATTTTGTGACTGATATAATGAATGATATGAATAAGGAAGAAAGTATAATAATTACAGATAAGAAAACAAATGCAAGGCTTGCCTTTTCCTTGACCTAGACTATGCTGGTCATCCATAAGCACATCCATAAAATGTCTGCATTGTAGTTTTTGTTTTTTTAAAGCTCATTTAGACATCAAGGGTTTCGTTTGTTAATCCAAACTAAGTAACAACAGGGATGCCGTTACGTCGAAAAGTATTTTGTTACAAATTACAAATACTTGCTCATCAAATGTATCAAAATAAAATGCAATGTATTTAATTAAAATACAAGTGATATATCATTTGAAAATACAAAAATACAGATAAAATTTACAAGCAGTCATTTGAAGAACTGACCTTCCACAGATATAGAAAACTTTTAGTTTTTCAGGTAAAGTTGACCTTTTTAAAGTTGCAATATGTAAGATTTTTGCAGTAAAATATCCAAAAACCACTAGGCCAGTGTTCTATATTTTGTTCACTAGAGTACTTACAATATCCCAAATATTTCCAACTATTTGTAAATCATGAGAAAATTGCAATTTTAACCAAGGCTCTGGGACGTGTGAGGAGTCGCCTGTCAATTGCGCCATACCCGCGTTACCCTCGGTTTCTGGTTTTATTTTGTAGAAACCATGGAAACACCAAAGACGCTTTAATATTTACAAGTTTTAATAGACAAGGGAACAACTGTTTTGATATATTTATAGACAGAAAACTAGTTGTTATATAGCTCAACACCTTTAGTCTTATTTTTAAATGTAATTTTCTTGATTTTCTGCGAGTACCATGTTTTACCATGCCTCAGAAAAAAACACTAATTTGTGAAATAGCTAACATAGCATAATCGGATGCAGCTTTATTTTTAGTAACAGTAATACAGAATTTTCTCCATCATACAATATGTTTTAAAATTAATTGCATGCCATTTATCAACACAAGCATCCAGTATTTATTGCTATGATAATCTAAAATCGATCTAGCTTACTGCAGTGTGCAACAGTGTCTCACAGCATCTGCCGAGTGAACGCACAGAGTAACGTTATAACATCATTTTCAACACTATCAAATGTATCCAATATGATAAACAGAGCTGCGTTACCTCATACTCAAGCTGGCGACTGTGGCATAATAAAAGTTCCGCTGCTCGCGGTGTGGAACTTTTATCGCTCCAGCGGCCTCGTTCAGCTCCCACAACACTCGGTCCTGCTCTGTTTCATACTACAGTAATGTTAACCCTCTGGAGTCTGAGGCTGATTTGGGGCCTGGAGACATTTTGACATGCCCTGACATTTGTGCTTTTTTCTTTTGTTCATAAACACATTAATGACACAAGTGTCATTACACTGTTTTCAACACAAACTAGGCTACAATAATATGTAAGGAACATGTATGTACATGTTTTTGTTTTTGAAGGAATAATGTTTATGCGTGGTTATTGAAAAAAAAACAAACTCTTTCACACTGGTAAGAAAAAAACGCGGCGGTATCGTCGGCGATACCTTCAGACCTCAGAGTGTTAATAATCGCATCCATGAACATGATTTCTTCCCGAGTCCTATCCCAATTGTTTCCACCGGCTGTAAGGTGAAGACCACATGTCCCAAGATTCCACGCTCAAACTTGCCGTTATCAAGCTACACCTTTGTTTTGAATAGGCCTCTAGCGACCTCTAGCTGACATAAATCCTACATGTTGCACCTTTAACAATAGCTTCAAAGTAAGAAATAATACAGAAATTGAATAATCAAATGTAAAATTAAACACTGCATAATCTTCACTGTATGGATTAAATATAATTTGTTCTTTATTAAAGCTACTAAACTTATTCAGTCAAGAGCATTGAGAGTTCCTCTTTTTTTCTTTTGTTGTTTGATTAAAATTAAAGTTGGCATGAAATCAAAGCTGACCCTATTTACTTTGTTAGCACATATTACTAGTCTTGTGGTGATCAATTAATTTGTGCAAGTTAATACACAGATAAAAATTGTTTGTCGTGGTAATCTTTAATCAAAATCTGAAAAGTTACTTTTGGTCTGGAATGGCGTTCCTTCCCTGATGATGTCAGTTTGATGGCTTGGGTTGAAAACGCTTAAAACCACTCCCCTCCAACCGTTAGTCTGCTATGAGCAGAGATAAGAGAGGAGGAGCGCTAAAGTAAACTCCTGCCCTCAATATTCCATTTCACTTGGAAATACGTCACAACACTGGAGAAAAGTCATTTGCAACTTCCGGTTCACGGGCACTTTAAGGACAGACAGCAGAAGTTTATTAGGCTGCTGTCACTTTAAGAGCTGCATGAATCCAATACTGTTACACAATCATTTTCTTTCTCAACTGTTATTTCTGCTTAAGACATAATCAACTGTGTTTACATGAATACTAGCCAAAATGGGCATTTTGACATAACTTTGAGTGTATTTGACAGTTCAAGCACAATAAGCCAATAAGGAGAACTGAATAAGGGATTGCATGATGTCTGAGGCAGCTTTGGGTGTGTGTCAGTCAGCACTAGTACCACATTAAGTTCATTTTCACTGCTTATTGTGCTTAATAGCTCTTTTTAACATCAAGCATGTCCAACATCTTTATCGCTCTTAATGTGTCAAAAACATTAAGTTTGGCATGAAACAGAAGATGCAATTGACTTCATTTATACAAGTGAAATGGCTTCCTGAACAAGAAAAAATGTACGGCGAGACTTGATTTTGTCCATGGGGAATTAAATGGATCATTGGATGATTGCGGTTTGCTATTGGTCGATCTCAAGTAATCGCGGTTGATCGAGAGTAATAGGTTGTCCCGACTTCGTGACAGCAAACACGTCAGAGAAGAGATGTCCCTGCAAGAGGGAGGAAGTTATTTTGTTTAAAGATTACGAGGCGCATGAACTAAAAAATAAAATAAAAAATAACAATCTGCACGGATAAATAATTTATAATAACTACCGCAATATTCCATAAAAATAAGAATGGTCATGATTTAATTTGACTTTAAGCAGTCCCGATCAGGCATAACATTATGGCCACTGACAGGTGAAGTGATTCTCTTCATCACGGCACCTGTTAGTGGGTGAGGTATATTAGGCAGCAAGTGAACATTTTGCTGTATCAGTAGGCAACGAGCTCGCTGCTCAACCTTCAAATACTTGGTCAGCATTTGCTGTAGCAGTTGCAGCACACTTTCAGTATCCCTTCACCATCCCCAGCTCCACCTGTATAGATCTGTATGCTATATTGTACAGCAGCAGCATATCTTACTTGCTCACAGCAGCATGTTGTGTATGTATTGGCAGTAGCAAGACCTGTACTTGTTCTGCAGCAGCAGCGAAGCAGATCTATTATGCCAAGACCAAACATATCAACATTGTCATATCCATTACCATGCCAAACACTCTGAGAGTTATCATGACAGAAATAATGTCCCATAGACAAAATAACTGATAAAAATAATCTGTTGTGTAGCGCTCTGACATATGCCGCAGCTGAGCACAAGGTGATCCAAGTTCTCAGATTGAAGTTCAGGCTTCTCAAGCCAACATCAATGTTTGTTCACAAACTTTAGCCTCTAGTTGCAAATTGTGGATATATTGCAAAGCATTCCCATCTCTATTGCTTTTATTAATGACATCATCAGCAATCAAATGCAATCACACTTACTCTTGGCTTCCAGTATGTATCTTCATTTTATGCCATCTTTCATGGTATGAAAGGTTTGTACATTATCATTAAAAAGCAATTTCTCTATAGAGAAAATGAATGGGATTTTCCGACTATTTGGTCTTTGTGTTCCCTACATCTAAATAACATTTTAAAACTTCCCCCATTTTATCATAGATAAACATAAACACGCCCTGTTCAGATGGAAAATGTTTTACGGATAGTTATCAGAGGACAACTTGCTCAATCAGCTGGAACAATGTTTCTTTAAATCAGTCAGTTTGTTTCTCTTTCTGGTCGCTTTCCACATTCGCTTGTCTGGATGAGCGGCGACCTTGTTCCACTGACTCATACGAGCAAAGATTTTGTGACTCACTGTTGGCGGTGTCTGAGGGATGAGCTGTGTAAATCATCTCTCTTCTTCTCCCCTCCCAGAGCCACTGAGAACTTGGGGTAACCTAGAGCAGTGGGACGTTCTCTCCATAATTGCCTCTCCGGGCATTAAACCACACAGCAATCACAACATGAGTGAGTATTTGGAGGAAACTAGTGGAGACAGGAAGCAGTCCTCTCGTATCGTTTGCTGGCTCATCACTCTGGCAGAAGATGCTTGGAAATTTAAATGTCATTGTGTGGTTCATTTCAGAGGTGCCGCTGAGTTGATTTTGAGTGCAGAAAGTTCTACTGACTGAAGTTCAAAAATAACTGTTGCCCTTGGCTATCACACTCTGTTGAGCTGAACTGATACATTACCGTATATATAAGGCATAGAGCAGCTTTTGTTGTTTTGACCACTCAAACAGAGCACTCTACCAGGTAGCGGCGTGTGTGGTGAGTGCTTTAGATGGAGAAGATGAAGGGAATTCTCTTGTGACAGGTCACATTGACGCTGGAGCAGCTGAGGTCTGCGAACCCCGCCTATAATGGAGAACACAGACATGGAGAAGTGCACTAAAGGATGTGGTCAGAGGGAGACGAGGCTTACCAACTTTATTAATGACTCATTAATTGTCTGTAAATGGTGATTTCCCATAGAAGACTCTTTGGTACAAGCCGTCTGAACTCTGAACCTAGTTTAGAGTGGAAATTTGACTGAAGGTTATTTATTTTCACTGATTAAGTGTGTGTTCGGGAATTTGGGAAATTCTGGTAAACCTTGTTAAGAGGTTAAAGGTGCCCTAGAACTTTTTTAAAAAAAGATGTAATATAAGTCTAAGGTGTCTCCTGAATGTGTCTGTGAACTTTCAGCTCAAAATACCCCATAGATTTTTTTTTTATTCATTTTTTTAACTGCCTATTTTGGGGCATCATTATAAATGAGCCGATTCAGGGCTACTGGCCCTTTAATTCGCGTGCTCCACGCCCACGGAGCTCGCGCTTGCCTTGAACAGTGCATAAAGTTTACACAGCTAATATAACCCTCAAATGGATCTTTACAAAGTGTTCGTCATGTATGCGACATTATGTGAGTATTGTATACTGTTATGTTGTTTACATTTGATTCTGAATGAATTTGAGGCTGTGCTCCGTGGCTAACGGCTAATGCTACACTGTTGGAGAGATTTATAATGCCATTTTTCATTATTGTTCTTGCTTGCTTACCTAGTCTGATGATTCAGCTGTGCACAGATCCAGACGTTACTGGCTGTCTTTGTCTAATGCCTTTCATAATGTTGGGAACATGGGCTGGCATATGCAAATATTGGGGCGTGCACCCCGACTGTTACGTAACAGTCTGTGTTATGTTAAGATTCACCTGTTCTTCAGAGGTCTTTTAAACAAATGAGATTTATATAAGAAGGAGGAAACAATGGAGTTTGAGACTCACTGTATGTCATTTCCATGTACTGAACCAAAGACTATAGAATAACACAAGATGTGTCACTCGTATTGTTTTGAATGGGAGAAAGTGTAGCGCGCAATATGGCGGAATAAGTCCCGCCTTCTAAATAAGAGCCAATCACCGACTGGTAAAGTTATTGCGTCACTTCAGTGGCCGTTAGAATCACCGGTATTTAGGTCTGCTCATGCGCATTAGCTTGATCCAGCCTGAAAAATACATTTTTTTTTGTCATGATTCGAGCGTTTAGAAACTAAATTTATGATCCGGTTGTTGTTAGATTTCATTGGTGATTTCAAATATGAAATTTAATCGTAAGGTTGGCGAACAGTTTTGGAGAATTTGATGTTTCCCCATTCAAAGAGACTGCATGATGCCCAGGATGCCCGAGAGGCATTTCAAAGATGGCCGCCGAGTGAAATGACTTGTCTTAAAGGGACTTTGACTGAACTCTTGTTATTTGACTATGCCAAGATAAATAAATTTTTAATTCGAGGGCACCTTTAACAATATCACCATTTATAAACACCATCTTTAGTGCTTTATTAAAGGTGCTCTAAGCGATGTCACACGTTTTTAGGCCAAAACATTTTTTGTTACATACAGCAAACATCTCCTCACTATCCGCTAGCTGCCTAAATTGAATTTTTAAAGTTTTAAATATGGATATTTTTATTACAAAAACGCATCGCTTCGCTTCAAAAGGCCTTTATCAACCCACTGGAGCCGTATGGATTACTTTGACTATGGGTGGATGCATTTTTTTTTTTTTTTCAAAATGCAGCCCCCCATTCACAAACATTATAAACCTTGGAGGGCTAAGGATATTTTTAAAATATCTCTGATTGTGTTCGTCTGAAAGAAGAAAGTCATATACACCTAGAATGGCTTGAGGGTGAGAAAATCATGGGATAATTTGGGACAGCATGGGACAATTCATTTTTGGGTGAACTATCCCTTTAAGCCTAGTCCTAGACTAAAACGCATGTTTGAGTTGATTTAACTGAAAGCAACTTGCACTGACATAAATGTCACAGCCATTGTTTTGTCTCAAGATGCACACCAGTAATGTTTTATTCTAAAGGCCCATTCACACCAAGAACTATAACTATAAAGATAACGATAAAGAGAAAAGAATAGCACTGTCCACAACACAGCTATAATGATATAGACAAATAATATCGTTGGGATCATAACGGGAAATATGTTCAAGGCAATATTTTGTGTTTATAAAGCATAAACGGTTGTATTTTTTTCGAAAATGACTCATCGTTTCACTAGAAATGACCCTTATTCCTCATCTGGTATCGTTTAAAGTCCTTTGAATCTGCACTGAAACTGTAATTTTGACTTTCAACCGTCTGGAGGCCATTGAAGTCCACTATATGGAGGAAAATCCGGGAAAGTTTTAATCAAAATCCTTAATTTCTTTTCGACTGACAAAAGAAAGACTTGAACATCTTGGATGACATGGGGTTGAGTAAATTATCAGGACAATTTTATTTGAAAGTGGACTAATCCTTTAAGTTTATCTTTATTACTGTATTTTTTTCTCTTGATTTAGGCATAATTAACAAAACTATGTAGTATAAATCTTATTTTCTCCACTGTTTTGCTTCAAGTAAACATTACATACCTTTTTAATCAGATGAATTTCCTTTAGTTTTTTATTTTCTTTGAAAATAAACAAATAAGCCATGATCATCATTTGGAGATACTACGAATTCTAAATATTTGTATTCCTTGATAACTGTATATGTATGATTCAGGTTAGTTTATTGTTGTCCAAGTGAATCATTCAGCCTCGCCTGAGAGTGCTGAGAATTAGTCCTATCCTGAACAGACAAACAGCGACCCGCCGTCACCTCTCTAATGTCCAGCAGATGGCTGTTATAGGCGTGAACTGCAGGTGCGCATACAAATACCTGCTCTAACACACACACATGCATAAGTGCACACGTATAAACAAAAACGTTCACACATTTTTTTGTACTTAATCTTTTTTTCCACAAGGGCTTCACAAAGACCTCTTTCTGTTTCCAGAGGCAAGTGAAAATATTGTATAAAAATAGATTTTTGTTTTTCAACTTTTTTTAAGGTAAGTGTTTGCAAAGTTATACTCCGTTAAGTGAGTATACTAAACAACATCTTATGTTGACTGTAATTCATACATGAAACTGCATATTAGAAGTTTCTCAATCAGACTTTTTAATATTTTATATTACAAATGCACTAAATTTTGATGCAATATCATTAGTTGCTGCAAAATATTTGCATAACTAAAATAGCTAAGTGGCAAGTTTGAAAGCATGGGATCCTACCCTCTCTTCAGAGAGCTCTACAAAGCCACGCCTGCTTCAAAACACATGAACACACACAGCAGATTCTGCAAAGCATCACGAGAGATGGCGTTAAATTACATCATGTTTCAAACCATATAACTTTACAATAATAATGTAATTATGTAAGAACGAAAACAGCTTACAGAGCTCTGACTTGTACCACCTGACTGCTGCAGATTCATTTCGACATTGATAGTGTTGATACAGAAACACATAGATCCAAGTCTGAGGACGTGAACAGCTCATTTATATTCTTTATAATAAACTGATTGAGGAATACCAAGAAGGTTGATGTCTAACTTTAAAAAATGAACGAGGAGGAGGGTAAAGAATGACGTACCGGGTCACTAAAGACCCGAGGTATGCATTTAAGGGTTAAGAGAGTTTAAACCAGTATAACAAAAAGTGTTTATAAAACATATTGCCTACCCTACCTTTAACACCTTATATATACACTCTACATTGTGTTTAGTTAAATTTGCTGTTCCAAAGGTTGTTAGTTCCTGTTGGTAAGACTGACAAGCTTTGGAATTTGAATATGTCTGTTTTTAAATGTTAAAAATAATTTTAATGAATACAAATTATACGTTTTAACCACTTGGTGGGATTGGCAGACGTTCCCTTCATCATGCGCCATGGTAGCGCCTCAAATCATTCACAAGTATAAATATGAAGCTATTTTGCACGTAGGTGATATTGAATTAATATTTCATGTCGATATACGTGGTTACATACTGTTTAAACTAATCATGGTATTGATATTACTGCCAACTCTATAGAACAGTGGCAAGGAAAACTAACTTTACCGAGCTCTGAGAGCCCCCTATTGGTCGGGAGCATTTCCGTTGTATTGTGGCTCGATTTCGTTGTGTTGTGGTTTGATTCCGTTGTGTTGTGGCTTTATTTCGTTGTGTTGTGTCTTTATTCCGTTGTGTTGTGGCTTTATTTCGTTGTGTTGTGGCTTGATTCCGTTGTGTTGTGGCTTTATTTTGTTGTGTTGTGTCTTTATTCCGTTGTGTTGTGGCTTTATTTCGTTGTGTTGTGGCTTGATTTCGTTGTGGCTTTATTCCGTTGTGTTGTGGCTCAAATTCGTTGTTTCGTGGCTTTATTCCGTTGTGTTGTGGCTCGATTTCGTTGTGTTGTGGCTTAATTCCGTTGTGTTGTGGCTCGATTTCGTTGTGTTGTGGCTTTATTCCATTGTGTTGTGGCTCGATTTCGTTGTGTTGTGGCTTTATTCCGTTGTGTTGTGGCTCGATTTCGTTGTGTTGTGGCTCGATTTTGTTGTGTTGTGGCTTTTTTCCGTTGTGTTGTGGCTCGATTTCGTTGTGTTGTGGCTTTATTCCGTTGTGTTGTGGCTTTATTCCGTTGTGTTGTGGCTCAATTTCTTTGTGTTGTGGCTAGATTCCGTTGTGTTGTGGCTAGATTTCGTTGTGTTGTGGCTAGATTCCGTTGTGTTGTGGCTCGATTTCGTTGTGTTGTGGCTAGATTCCGTTGTGTTGTGGCTAGATTCCGTTGTGTTGTGGCTCGATTTCGTTGTGTTGTGGCTTTATTCCGTTGTTTTGTGGCTCGATTTCGTTGTGTTGTGGCTTTATTCCGTTGTGTTGTGGCTAGATTCCGTTGTGTTGTGGCTAGATTCCGTTGTGTTGTGGCTTTATTCCGTTGTGTTGTGGCTAGATTCCGTTGTGTTGTGGCTCGATTTCGTTGTGTTGTGGCTAGATTCCGTTGTGTTGTGGCTAGATTCCGTTGTGTTGTGGCTAGATTCCGTTGTGTTGTGGCTCGATTTCGTTGTGTTGTGGCTAGATTCCGTTGTGTTGTGGCTCGATTTCGTTGTGTTGTGGCTTTATTTCGTTGTTTTGTGGCTCGATTTCGTTGTGTTGTGGCTTTATTCCGTTGTGTTGTGGCTTGATTTCGTTGTGTTGTGGCTAGATTCCGTTGTGTTGTGGCTAGATTCCGTTGTGTTGTGGCTAGATTCCGTTGTGTTGTGGCTTTATTCCGTTGTGTTGTGGCTAGATTCCGTTGTGTTGTGGCTCGATTTCGTTGTGTTGTGGCTAGATTCCGTTGTGTTGTGGCTAGATTCCGTTGTGTTGTGGCTAGATTCCGTTGTGTTGTGGCTTTATTCCGTTGTGTTGTGGCTAGATTCCGTTGTGTTGTGGCTTTATTCCGTTGTGTTGTGGCTAGATTCCGTTGTGTTGTGGCTCGATTTCGTTGTGTTGTGGCTAGATTTCGTTGTGTTGTGGCTAGATTCCGTTGTGTTGTGGCTAGATTCCATTGTGTTGTGGCTTTATTCCGTTGTGTTGTGGCTAGATTCCGTTGTGTTGTGGCTCGATTTCGTTGTGTTGTGGCTAGATTCCGTTGTGTTGTGGCTAGATTCCGTTGTGTTGTGGCTAGATTCCGTTGTGTTGTGGCTTTATTCCGTTGTGTTGTGGCTAGATTCCGTTGTGTTGTGGCTCGATTTCGTTGTGTTGTGGCTAGATTCCGTTGTGTTGTGGCTCGATTTCGTTGTGTTGTGGCTAGATTCCGTTGTGTTGTGGCTAGATTCCGTTGTGTTGTGGCTCGATTTTGTTGTGTTGTGGCTTTATTCCGTTGTGTTGTGGCTAGATTCCGTTGTGTTGTGGCTCGATTTCGTTGTGTTGTGGCTAGATTTCGTTGTGTTGTGGCTAGATTCCGTTGTGTTGTGGCTAGATTCCGTTGTGTTGTGGCTTTATTCCGTTGTGTTGTGGCTAGATTCCGTTGTGTTGTGGCTCGATTTCGTTGTGTTGTGGCTAGATTCCGTTGTGTTGTGGCTAGATTCCGTTGTGTTGTGGCTAGATTCCGTTGTGTTGTGGCTTTATTCCGTTGTGTTGTGGCTAGATTCCGTTGTGTTGTGGCTCGATTTCGTTGTGTTGTGGCTAGATTCCGTTGTGTTGTGGCTCGATTTCGTTGTGTTGTGGCTAGATTCCGTTGTGTTGTGGCTAGATTCCGTTGTGTTGTGGCTCGATTTTGTTGTGTTGTGGCTTTATTCCGTTGTGTTGTGGCTAGATTCCGTTGTGTTGTGGCTCGATTTCGTTGTGTTGTGGCTAGATTCCGTTGTGTTGTGGCTAGATTCCGTTGTGTTGTGGCTAGATTCCGTTGTGTTGTGGCTTTATTCCGTTGTGTTGTGGCTAGATTCCGTTGTGTTGTGGCTCGATTTCGTTGTGTTGTGGCTAGATTCCGTTGTGTTGTGGCTAGATTCCGTTGTGTTGTGGGTAGATTCCGTTGTGTTGTGGCTTTATTCCGTTGTGTTGTGGCTAGATTCCGTTGTGTTGTGGCTCGATTTCGTTGTGTTGTGGCTAGATTCCGTTGTGTTGTGGCTCGATTTCGTTGTGTTGTGGCTAGATTCCGTTGTGTTGTGGCTAGATTCCGTTGTGTTGTGGCTAGATTCCGTTGTGTTGTGGCTTTATTCCGTTGTGTTGTGGCTAGATTCCGTTGTGTTGTGGCTCGATTTCGTTGTGTTGTGAACTTATGTTTGCCTTTTTAATTTCATTGTGTTGTGCACTACTGGGCCACCGTACATTTTGCTTACCCTTTTGACATAAGATAAAGCATAATTCAAACATAATTCACAATTATCCAAATTTACAATTTTCGTAAATTTTCTTAATGCCAAATTATTTCACATTTATGTAATTGTGACAAAGCCATAAGGTGCATCCCAATTCACGTACTTATGCACTATTTTATTACATTTTGTAGTGTAAATAGTGTAGTGTGTTCACACTAAAAAAAATCAAAAATGAAAAAGTACACTTCAAATACCCTGATGATGCACAGGGATGTTAGATGACCAACTAGTCTTATACAATACACTATTATACTATACATAGTTATGTACTCAATTTTATATCACTTGGGACAAAATTATAGACCCATGTTCATTTGTGCTAGATGATTTTTCTGCCTTATTTCAAGTATATGCATTGGCGCATACCAACATTCTTCTACAGTGGCTGCAGTAGACTCTCTTTTTCATTGAGCCTCATCTCAGCAGAACCCTACATATCTCAGGAGAAACCATCTATAGGGCAGCACTAAGTTCAAAGTGGCGTTTCCAGGAACCGTGGCCTGGAGATCACTCAGGAGGGGTGTAGCTTTCAGCGTCCTGCAGGGAAGGGCTGAAGGGTGGTGGAGTTCTCACTGCTCACTATGCACCTCTTTCCTTGTAGACTTTCTCTCTCCCGCTGCCTGTTCCTCTCGCTCACCGTCCGTATCTCTCAAGCTGTTCGTCTCACTCTCACGCTCTGTTCGTCTCGCAAACTCTTTGCTTTTCTCCCTCTCACACTCTGTCTTCATCGTTCTGTCCATCTGTCTGTCTCCCTTGAGCAACTCACTCTGGCTGAGATGGGAACTTCATAGTCGTGCCGTTAAGTCACTTCATTAAAGTTAAACAAACAAGCCGCCAGAAGCTCCGAGAGGTAACGTGATATTCAGCCCAATATCATGAATTCAGATTATTCTTTGGGCTAAAGTGAGTTTTCACCACACATTTCTGCCAGTGCATAATAAAGAAACTGTGGCTGTCTGCGGATCGTTCCAAGAAAAACATTGTTTAGCAGGCCAGTGATTGTGTACTGACAGGCAGAAGTAGTTCCCTGGGAAAACTACGCTTGTAGGTGAATTGAACGGTTGGTGTGATGGAAAAATTGTGATTGTGCAGACAAGAGGAGAGATATTGTTGTTGCTCCCACACATTTTTGGAGATCTCCTGCTTCTAAAAACCTCTGAAAAATTTATCGTCAGTGTAACACGAGGCCTTAAAGCTGACAAAACAAAAAATATTCAGACATTTGTGGCTCTAAGTACCCCACTTGAATCGAAAGGGTCACACAAATTTTAATACTTCAGGCAACCAGTGCATGACCTCTAAACACAATCTCTCCCTTTCTATATCTCTCCCTCTCTTCCCCCAGCTGCAGAGTTTAGGAGTGTTGGTGGGAGGACGTTGTGGCTAAGCTTCCCTCGAGTGCAGGCTGCAGAGCCAGCAGGAGCATCCGTCCCCTTTCTCTGTTGTTTTTGGCACGGGACGCCCAGTCCCTCCCCTGCTTGCACTCCCTCAGCCTACAACCCCCAACCTCTGCCTGTTACCCCAACGTCCTATATTCATCCCCACACACAGCTGTAGCACTCTTTGTGACCCCGACCATCATCACACACACACCAACAAACACGCATGCAGTAATATAACTCAAGTTCAAACAGATAGTCAAGTATGCTGATAACTTAAAGTACTTAAAGTATTTCACTTTGATTCATAGCATACAATACTGTAAGTTGCTGCTTAACTACCATAGTATGCATCGTTGGAGAAATTAACTAGCTTAATTAACCGTAGTAACATGGTCGCACCTCCGTCGTTTGAACCATGCTGGTTCAACAATAGGGGCTTTCGCACCGAATAGTTCTAGGAACTAGCCACTAGGATAATTCCCAGAGAACTAATTTCTCCCCTGGGCCATGTTCCTGGTTGCATTCGCACCGGGAATAGGAACTATGAAGCGTCTGACAACAGCGTCTTTAAGCATGGCATTTAAAAATGTGAAAAACTGGTGGATGGAAGATGCCGTGATTGGAGCTGTGTTTGTTGTGTGTCTTGTGAGCTGTGTTTGGTTTGTGATAACGGAGATGCAGTGTAAACATATAATTTATGCAACTGAAAGAGCAAAAAATGAGGCTAAGAGATTAAATCTTCTATGACAACTTTCAGTATTATATATCATTGAGGCGGAGAAAAGAACACAACCCTACAGACAAAAGGTAAATGCCGTTATCGCCGTTTTCCATGTTTGTGAAGTAAATATGTTTACATGGCTTTTTAAAAATGCCGGGTTCTGGTGTTTGATAAGCGTTTGACCAGTCATTGTACACTTACGTCACTGATAGTTCCTATAGAGCTGGTTTAGACCCTACTCTGAAGTAGGAGCTAATTTAGTTCCCCCAAAAGAAGTTCCTAGAACTGAAATAGTTCCTAGTTCCTGCAGTGAAAAATCCGGGTGCTTCAGGCCATGTCCACACTAATACGTTTTCGTTTTTTTAAAAAGTATATTTTTCTCTCCGTTTTGGCCTTCCGTCCACACTGAGACAGCGTTTTAAGTCAACGAAAACATTGCTTTGGGAAAACGCTCTACAAAGCGGATAAATTTGAAAACGGCGTCTTCGCGGCGTAGTGTGGACTGTGAAAACGGAGGCTTTTAAATACGATGACGCATTTTTAGTCATATGATGCAGATATTTATGACCAATTCAGCCAAGATGCTGAACGACATTGTACAGCAGTTGTTTTGGATGCTCTCCGTTTTGACAGCCTTGTTCAAAATTAATGTCAGTTTGTACTTACTGCAGGTTGCGTTTCTTCAAAGAAGCCAGAATGTTTCCTTGCAGTTGCTGTTTAGTAGCGGAAAGTAAATAAACGCCTAGCGGAAATGACGCAGGTCGAAGCTTTACTCATGCCCAGTAGGGGGATGTAAGCGTTTTCATACGTTTCAGTGTGGATGAGCAACTTTTGGAAAACGTTTGAAAATGAAAGTGTGGGCGCGGAGCGTTTTTAGACGAAAACTCAGTTTTCAAATATATCCGGACTAGTGTAGACGTAGCCTCGGTCAATAGTTCTAGGAACTATGAAAAGGTTCACACCTGAGGAAAGTTTTCATAGTTCCTATAACTGTTGTTAGAACTGCAGTAACTAGGAACAATTTTAGTTATAGGAACACCTTTTGGGCGGACTTACCCAGAAGATTAGGAACTACCAGTAACAAAGTATATGTTGATTGGCAAAAAGCATCCCATACAAAACACCAGCACCTGCCATTTTTAAAAAGACGTGTAAACACACAGTTCACATATACTTGCTCCACAAGTCAAGAAGTCAAGGCACTTCACTGATAATGGCATCCTCCATCCTCCAGTGTTAAAGGGTTAGTTGACCCAAAAATGAAAATTCTGTAATTCTGTCAATGCTTTTCACATTGTAAACAGTGCAGTGCTTCCAGGTTCTATGTCAAGCTCAGTATTGGGCGGTTCCTGCATCAGCAACACACACGAGTCGTGGTGCTCACGTGAACAGCACTGAAGACTGACACGGAAGAGAAGAAAATGTTGAATAAATGAATTATTTTTTGTGCACAAAAAGTATTCTCATCACTTCATAAATTTAAGGTTGAACCACTGTAGTCACATGGACTGTTTGAACAAAGTCTTTACTACCTTTCTGGGGCTTGAAAGTGGTAATTGCGTTGCTGTCTATGGAGGATCAGAAAGCTCTCAGATTTCATCACAAATATCTTAATTTGTGTTCCGAAGGTGAACGAAGGTCTTACGGGTTTGGGATGAAATGAGGGTGAGTAATTAATGACAGAATTTTCACTTTTGGGCAAACCCTTTAAATGCCTTGCTTAGCTCACCCAAAAATTAAAACTGTGTCATCTTTTACTCACCCTCAAGTTGTTCAAAACCTGTATAAATTTCTCTCTATATATTTTGAAAAATGTTGGTAACCAAACAATTGCTGTGCCCCATTGTTTTCCATAGCCTATTTTTGTCCACACTATGGAAGCCAATAAACTATTTTATGAAATTCTTCCAACATGAATGAAGTTCATACAGGTTTGGAACAACTTGGGTGAAAAAATGATGACAGAATTTTCAATTTTGGGTGAACTATACCTTTAAATGATGTTGCTGCTGGCTGACTTACGTCACTTTACAGTTCTTACTGGCAGTACAAATGCAACCTGGAAAATGGCCCTAGGAGAAAAATTTAGCTCTTAGTGGACCGTCCAGGTGGTTAGTTCCTATAATTGAGTTCCAGTAACTACTAGTGCAAAAGCCCTTAATATAGGACTCTCGTTAATGACATCATACGCAGGTGGTGTAGTAACAACTTCTGCTAATTAATCAATTCAAGATTGCAATTAATGTCAAATTTTTTATAGTTAATTTACACAAAACAAAAACAAGCATGTAATCTTGTAATGCAGTATATAATTGTTGTACATTTTACTCCCATAGACTTTATGTGGTTCTTTCAATCAGCAGCTTTCGCGATAAAGTAATTTATAAAGGCTGCTGTAATGAACATGGCATCTGAGGACTACTTTACCATATTTGATCCCTGTCCCTTGATTCATCACAGGTTACCTCTTCATCACACACTGGGGTTCCCTTATGCATTCATGCACATGCACACTAAATGAAAATGAAAAAAAGACCAAAAATGATGCTGATTGTTGACACACTAAAATATATAGATTAAAGGTGCTAAAGAGGATGTTTTGTTTTATACATTTTTGCAATATTACTTGAAACTCTCTTTACTAACTGATAAAAGACTATTTATTAGGTGCACTGACAGGAATATTATCAATATACATCATCTGTGCACGAGGTAGGGCCTTAAAAACATCGGCCCTCTGTCTTGTCAATCACTGCCATGACGTTCCTTGTGAGAGACGTGCGCGGCTGCGCGCTCCAGTAACTTTCCACACTCCACAGGCGCCGCATGCAATTTTTTTGTCAGGAGACAGGAGTAACAACTGCAGATTATAAGTTACCTGCGGTGAGTCCGACATAATGAATCCACTAACATGACACAGCGAATGCCGGTGGTAAACACTCGTGTTCCAATACTCGTGCATGAGTTTTGGGAGGAGTTCCTTCGAAATGAGCTGTGAAGGAGGGGGATGTTCTTACGCATGCGCTCATTTCAAAAACTCAGTAACAAGTCTTTGGTTTCTCAGTCCACGAAAAGATCCTCTTTAGCACCTTTAATATGTATATATATTTAAATGGAAAAAAAGATATGTATACTGCATATTATCTTATTTAATGTGCCCGAGAGCACGATCAATTCCTAAACTCATACAAACAGGAACGTGCGAAAGCTTGTAGTTCCAACCACACAAATTTGCAATGCTGTTTGAAAACATTCATTCAAACTATGGATTCAAGAAACATTGAATCATTGAACTATGTTAGTAACGATGGAACTTACGATGCTTTTGGGAAACGCACCTTAGATCCGCTGAAAGATTTGTTTCTGCGTTAACGTTGAATTTCCTTCAGGTGGAAACTTAGAAACTAGACAACGTACAGTAACTGGCATTTGCTATTGTTGTCACTGCGCCACAAACGCCCTGCGATTTATGGTAATATGGGGGAAGATGCCCCTCTTAAGAACATTGTGTATTTACTTTTAAATTGTAATATATTTATGAACTGTATAAAATTAGCATTTGCGGGATGATAATGCCATTGACTTCTGTAGTATGGAAAAAAAATTCTATAGCAGTCAATGGCTACCATCAACTGTTCAGTTACCAACATTCTTCAAAATATCATTTGTGTTCAACAGATGAAAGAAACTCATACAGGTTTGGATCAACTTGAAGGTGAGTAAATGATGACAGAATTTTCATTTTGGGTGAACTATCCCTTCCAGGGAAATAAAAACATTTTCTAAATTACTTGTCATAACACAAAATGTAAAATTATTCAAAATACCCCACTAAAATACCACTGTGTGTGTGTGTGTGTGGTCTGCCATGACATTCTGAGTAATGATTTGGACTGGTATGGAGCAACTCAGTGGCCCCGAGAACATTAAAACAATGGAACAGTGTCTAATCTAAAAACATAAAGCAGATCATGGGCCTCAAACAGATTTATTGTATAAATATAATTTCAGCAGTTTTACTGAAATTTGATTGAAAATGGCTCTGAATTTAAAACAGGTCTTGAAAAATGAATGCTGTCAGAGCAGACTTGTCATGCTAAACTTTATCTCTGGTATAAATGGGAAAAACTTTCAATTACTTGACTACGTGAACAACTTATACTTTATAGGCTGTGTACATAATGTGTATACAATGTAGGCTATACATTATGTCTACAATGTATAGAATATGTATTATATGTCATGCAAATACCATTTTTCATAAAAAATGTCATGTATTATTAAAATGTTCTCTGTTTTTGTGTATCGTTAACTACACACTGATGTTATGAACAACCAGTCAGTAATAAATGACCAATAAGTTGGAAAATCAAGTAGAC
This sequence comes from Chanodichthys erythropterus, assembly GCF_024489055.1. Classification (NCBI taxonomy): domain Eukaryota; kingdom Metazoa; phylum Chordata; class Actinopteri; order Cypriniformes; family Xenocyprididae; genus Chanodichthys; species Chanodichthys erythropterus. The sequence goes on along the minus strand of NC_090222.1, from coordinate 15,175,388 downwards.
CTACACAAAACTCACTTTGTTACAAGGTGGACATTAGTGAAACTTGTGTTTAAGGGTATGTTTACATGTCAACAACGATGTACTAAAAATGGAAAAGTTTTTCCTTTGTGGTTTTTGCTTACAGACGACAATGTTGTCAAAACGATCCCCATTCACACAGATCCATGAAAACGATTAAAAACGCTGTATTATGCATGCCAGACCAGTAGTTGGCGAAGTCACTTTGTAAAGAAAAACTATGCGCCTACAGACTGAACAGACTGAATGCGAGCGGATGACATCACTGTTTTTACAAATTCACATTGTTGTAGTTCAGACAGACAATAACAGAATCATTTTCAAAAACTTGAAAGCCGTATTCAAAAGTATTCAGGCCCCCATAACGGTGTTGCCTAAAAGGTTTTCCATTTTTAGTTGAAAATGGTGTTGTGGAAACGGCCCCTTAGGGAGCCAAATGTTGTTTCAGTAAAGGACGAATTCCATTCATTAATGCCACACACTATAGACCTTATTATGTAACCCCGCCCCTTTTCAGCTCTGAGCTTCTTGTGTTCTGTCTTCCGGTTTGTATTTCCACAGCATGAGGGTAAGATCTTATGGATTTCTGAATGAACCACTCCATTTTAAAATCTTTCCAGTCTACTGACATTTATCACATCTACTTCAAACATTACAATGCTCATGATAACTTTCGATAACTACAATAAGTAAATCCACTTCACCAGCGATGCCATAGAAATATACACAATGACGGTGCACTTCTTTCTCTGGCGCATAAGGTCTATATGACTTTACAAGTGTTTTTTTTTTCTGTTATTTTCATGCTACACAACTGCCTGTCGTCGCCAATGTTCTAGTCAAAACACATTTCACAGGACTTGGATCACACATCAAAGACAGGTTTAGAATATTTAAAGGTGCCCTAGAATAAAAAATGTTATTTATCTTGGCATAGTTAAATAACAAGAGTTCAGTACATGGAAATGACATACAGTGAGTCTCAAACACCATTGTTTCCTCCTTCTTATATAAATCTCATTTGTTTAAAAGACCTCAGACGAACAGGCGAATCTCAACATAACACTGACTGTTATGTAACAGTCGGGGTGTACGCCCCAATATTTGCATATGCCAGCCCATGTTCAAGCATTAGACAAGTGCAGGACATCTGGATGTGCACAGCAGAATCATCAGACTAGGTAAGCAAACAAGAACAATAGTGAAAAATGGCATATGGAGCGATAATAACTGACATGATTCATGATATCAATATATTTTTAGTGATATTTGTCAATTGTCTTTCTAAATGTTTCGTTAGCATGTTGCTAATGTACTGTTAAATGTGGTTAAAGTTACCATCGTTTCTTACTGTATTCACGGAGACAAGAGAGCCGTCGCTATTTTCATTTTTAAACACTTGCAGTCTGTATAATTCATAAACACAACTTCATTCTTTATAAATCTCTCCAACAGTGTGTAATGTTAGCTTTAGCCACGGAGCACTATCAAACTCATTCAGAATCAAATGTAAACATCCAAATAAATACCATACTTACGCGATTAGACATGCTGCACGACGAACACTTTGTAAAGATCCATTTTGAGGGTTATATTAGCTGTGTGAACTTTGTTTATGCTGTTAAAGACAAGCGCGAGCACCGTGGGTGGGGAGCGTGAGCATTTAAAGGGGCCGCAGCCTGAATCGGCTCATATTTAATGATGCCCCAAAATAGGCAGTTAAAAAAATTAATTAAAAAAAATCTATGGGGTATTTTGAGCTGCAACTTCACAGACACATTCAGGGGACACCTTAGACTTATATTACATCTTTTAAAAAGACGTTCTAGGGCACCTTTAACCTACTAAATATCTGACGGGTATCTGCGACGCAGCAGCACTTTTCTCAAATCGCATTTTTGTCACGTGTATTCAAATATAGCGATTGTCACCCACGTGAATTAACACTGATTTGCCTCCGATTTCTGGCTTTTGTGGGTGATCTCCATTGGCAAGTGGAAATTACTATAATCGTGCTGAATGTGGTGACTGATTCGTACCAGTAACATTGATCTGGTTTTGAAAGATGCATTAACACTTTCCCTGTAAGGGGAGGAACACACCAAGTCGACGGTCAGCCGTCTGGCAGTTTTTGTTCGTCGGCCGACTAAGTTTTCTCAGTGTGTTCCGTACCATCGGCTGAAGTTGGTCCTCATCGCCTTTTTTTTGGCCGATTCGAAATGTTGAATCGGCGTCGGAGCTCGTCGGTTCGTCGGGTCATCTGATCATTCTGATTGGCTGTTCAGCTACTGCCACCTGCTGGTTCGGAAAGGCCCCCCCCTCCAAAAACCAGTTTAGCGGAAATCCCACCCTGAAGCCAATTCTAATGATTGTCTACACCCAAATCTGATCCCTAAACCTACCCGTCACTGTAACCTCAGCCAATGAAATTGGTTGCAGGGTGGGGATTTCCGCTAAATCGTTTGGGGAGAAAACTCATGTGAAACAAGCTAACACAATCATCAAACATTATACAGCATATAGATCAAAACTGCAAACATTCAAGTGTTATTAAAAGAATGCATTAAGCTAGAATTAAATGTTTTTTTTTTCTTGTTTTTAAAGCAGAGTTCTATTCTTTCTTTTTATATTTCGTAAGTTCACATATTCATTTAACAAAATATTCTGGGGGCCAAGAAATTTGTGTAAAAGTGTTTAAAAATGCAGGTGCTGGCAGGCAACCTTTTAAAAACAAACAAACAAACAAACAAACACTGACGGGGAACGAGTTACAATTAATTTGCTTGTGAATCAACCTATGAAAGTTTTTATTTTGGCCCATCACGCAAGGACAATTAGAAAGGCGTTTCTTCTTGCCATCATTCTTTTGCAGTACATCATTTTTATTTCAGTCACATTCACAGCTTGGGTGTGGTTAAATTATGTTTTTGTTGTGGCGCTGGTGATTCAATAGCTGTGCTGGAAACAGCCAATATGTGTTGAGGTAAAAACACATTGGCTTCTTTTTACTCATGGTCTCTTTTTCATCCTGTCATTGTAAATATTTATTCATATGCACTATATTTTAAACTGCTCCCTCGACAATTATTGTTTGCTTGTTTGGCTCAGATCTCATTAGTCCATGAAGAACATTGCAAACTGTATTTATAATGCTCAAAATTATCATGTGTCACTTCTCTTTTGGTAATCCAACCATATCTTAGTCTTGCATAGCTAGACCTTCAGACTGATGGCAGAAGGTCTGGACTCATTGCAGCTTTCATTGGCCTAGGACCGCCCACCTGCCCATCTGACTGACATGTAAAGCAACCAATAATAGGTTTTGTTCAGCATCATGTCAGGGCTGTGAAAAAAATCAATGTTCCTACAATAACAGACTGGAATGAAACCAATAAATAATTCATTCAAGAACGTCATGCAAATTTATGGCACATCAGTCTCCAAAAACTGGGAAAATCCAGCATTTAGTTGATCCTGATAAGCACTCATTGTCACAGTTGTAAACATGATGGCCATGATGAGGTTCAGCTTTGAACTGTCAAAGAACACGACACACACATTTCCTGGAAATCCTGTAGAATGCAACCAATCAGATGACGACTTCAAAACTCCTGAAGTGTTTTCCATTTTGTGTGCCTCATGTATCAGACGTTGTGAGACATTGAGGCTGAGACTAGCCACATCGACATCTACACTGAAAGCACTCATTCATAGTCCAGTCCTCAGATCCAGACAGACCAGATCTGTTTATATTCATCCTCACCTCTCTAATCTTCACCCATATCCTCTCTCTTTCTTGGTCCAGACAGGTCCTATCAAGAGCCGATATGATGTCTGGAGTCTGCCTCTCATCATGGCGTTCGTTCACGGAGGACCTTAATATAATGAGAATAAACTAAGCCTCTCCAGAACCTGAAGAAAAGATGTTAAAAAATTATGAAATTAGTCTTTTTCCCCACTGACTTTATTCTTTATATCCATACATACATCCAATTTTTCGGTGGTCTATTGCTCAAAATATCCCACCTACTGTATAATGGATTTACAGGCCTGTTTGGCCTTCCAAGTATACAATGTAAGATGGTAGAACAACTTGGTTAAACACTCTAGGACATCATGAGAAAGGGATGGATATGCTTGAGCAGAACGCCCTAATGAGCCTTAAACATTTTAAAATCAAAGCTTTTGGCTCCCCTTCATGAACTGTTGCTGATAAGTAGTCCTTATAGTAATACATGCAGACAATGTTGATGGCTTGTTTCAGCACTTGACAGGAGTAAAGGCCCAAAGTGACAAGGATGTTCCTCTCACATCGTGGCTAATACATGATAATGCAGTCATTGGTCTGGCTCTAGAGCAGTGCTGGATCTGGCCTTACACTCTGCAGCGGGAGGAGCTGTAAAATATCAGATTCTTGGACTTCTCGATATTTGAGTCAGAGCGTGAATCATCATCACATACTTAGTGCAAGTCAAAATCCTCACTCACTCAGCAGTCCTGTGCAGGGAAATCGATTATATGCCACGTGTGTGGTGTTAGATATATAATGTGAATCCAGGGTCTGACTTTTAAGAGACCCAGGGAGCTGAAACAGGACTGCACAAACATTAGACTGAACCGGACCAAAATCCCCTAACATGTTTATCAATCCCCCGCCCTTGCTGCATAAATTGTGCAACGACTTTCAATTATGCAAGAGGTGAATAATGAACATTACGAAGATAATTTATGTCCCTTTGGTAGGTTTGTAACCCAAGAGTTATTAGGGTTATCGGCTGGTTGTTGAAAGAACTTCAGATATACGTGTGTTGTACTCTGTAATGTTGCCCCAGGATTAGAACATGAATAATCACAGGGTGGAAATATAAGTTTCTACTTTCTGTCATGAGGTCTTTCTGTCTTAAATTTGGATGGTATCATTAGGTGAGCTGTGAAAGTGTAAACTGTAAATGTCAAAAATCTGCCAGTCTGACTTTCTGATTGATTTCAACATAATTTGAGTCTTCATTCTGATTTAGTCCCCTACCAATTCAATTCAAGTGCTTGTAACTCTAGTATTCTGACTGTGGAATGAACAAACTACATCAAACAGAATATCACGACCCCTGGTGGAGGGTGCTTTTTATATAAACAAAACTATAAACTTACAAGTCTGTGCAGTGTTACAGTGGATAGTATTTTATGTATGTGTTAAAAATGTATTGATACTGATCATTTACACTTGACATGTTTAGGTTTTATGTCTTGGTTTGGATTTCAAATTGTTCTCCCAAGTGAAAGGCTGTCACAATCAAAATAGATTATGTAATGTATATTTAATGGAAATTACTGTATGTAAACAGAGACTGAATTCCACTTATTTGAATCTTAAAATATTATTTTGAATTAGATATAATATTTTCAGATATGGTTCTAAATGTATAGTTCATAATTAATTTTTAACCACAAATCAAGCTGAACCTTGAGGCCAGATACACATTTGTCTAATGCGTGTCACCTCATGAAAAAACATGTTCCTTCAGATTTGTGTTATTGAAAATGGTTGACATGAGTTGATTCACTGGACCTTTTTTTTTCTCAGAAACTAAATGTTGTCGTAGTTGTTGTGATTTGGGTTCAAATAAAATATTTTCCTGTGATGAAAGACCAAATTAAGTGTAGGTTATAATTCCACAGGAAATAGCGAGTTGATTTAAAAATGTACTGACGGTGCATTGTTTTCAAATCAAATCAAAGCACAACGAATCATTTCAGTTAGTTGAGCATGCAATCGCTATGTTGTTTTTTTCCCTTCTTTTTCTATTCACCGAAAGAACTGTCAGACTTGACAAGGAAAATATCTTGAGTTTAAAAGAAAAGTTCCCCCCACCCTCCTTCTCACGTCTTAAGCCTTCTTGGCCAATCATCTCTCTTCTTACAAACACTTTACCAGACTATAAGAACTCCCCAACTTTTTCGTTTCAACCTAACTCAAAGTTGCTTGGAATCCTGGATACCTAGTTATTTCCTCCAGAATAAGAAACGTACGCTTGGAATTGTATTTCACCCTCATGAGGGAATAACGTCTGTAGGCTATTCGCACGCGCTTTCAGCAGACTTGAGCGAGATGCCCGAAGAGCCCGCGCGAGACTCCTCCAGCTCACCCGTGTCTCCAGCGGACAGCCTCAGCAACAGCGACGGAGAGCCCGACAGGCCACCGAAGAGAAGCGGGAGAAAAAGACGGTCGAGCAGGAAAAACGGGGAGGATTCCGACAGCTCGACCCTTGGGAAAAGGGGGAAAAAGTCTAGCAACAGCAGCAACAGCCCTCAGTCTTTTGAGGAGCTGCAGACACAGCGCGTGATGGCGAACGTGCGCGAGCGACAGAGGACGCAGTCGCTCAACGAAGCGTTTGCGGCTTTGCGCAAAATCATCCCAACTTTACCATCCGATAAACTGAGCAAAATACAGACGCTGAAACTCGCCGCCAGGTACATCGATTTTCTCTGTCAGGTTCTACAGAGTGACGAGCTGGACTCCAAGATGGCAAGTTGTAGTTATGTTGCTCACGAGCGCTTGAGCTACGCGTTCTCGGTTTGGAGGATGGAGGGCGCTTGGTCCATGTCTGCATCTCACTAGTGTGCAGGGAATTTTTTTTTGCTTTTGTTTTCAGATGGTACGCTTTCACAATATCCCTAGCCTTTATTAATGTAGTATTGTTAACAATTCTCAAAAACCTTTACTACATTCTACACGTTTAGGCAAGGGTTGTAAAGCCAACAACTGTTGCATGTAATTCAGATCGGCTGGATTTGTTTACTAGCAGTATAGCTTTATTTTGACGATCTTTCTCTCTATTTAGAGATAGTAATAGCGCAAATAAAAAATAAAGATAGGTCAAAATATAGCTTACCTCTAAAACAAAAAAAGAAAAAAAAAAGTTGCTAAACAGCTATTGCATCATGTAGGCTAATGTAACTGAATTTGTTTACTACCAGTACGGGCTATTGTAGCACATAATTTCCACAATCGATTAGATTTTTCGTAGAACAAGGGGTCTCTGTAAATTATGTTTTGCCTATAGCAAATATTATCCCCCCTAAATCATGCTATTATTCGCAGGTGAAAGCCACGAACTTGGAAAACACGAGGACCAATGCGCCGACACAGTGCTAGATTCCTTCATAATCTTGGGGAAAACGGCATATGTTCCAACAGAGGTCATGGCTATTATCGAGAGAAGGCCACGGACAGCGATTTGTTGCGCGTGCGCTGCATATGGACTTCCTCGCGAGTGTTATTATTGACGACGAATGTTGGAAATGTGTGCATATGCATGTTTTTTATTTTTAGTTTTTTGAAGATTGAGCTGTGCATAGCTTTCTTGGAGAAAGTGAAATTGCATCACAAGGACTGTCGATGAGAAGATGGGGAATGAAGCCTCTAGTTCGAATCCTGTGCAAAATACAAAGTTTTAGTACAATTCTATTTATTTATTGATGACACACTTTTTGAAATGAAGGCAAATGTATCCTGTGTCGAAATGCATTCTTATTTTTTGTTACTTTTGTAAATAAATGTGTATTTCTGCAATAAAGAGGAAGAACTTTTAAGAAATATTTCACGTTAGTATAAGAATTCATTCAATTCAATCGTGGAATTGTTATTACCATGTTATTACCTATGTTATTACCATTCCTTTAGTCTTATTATGACAAATGAGTGTATCTACAAATAATTGCACGAGGTGCTGACTGACATGAAAAGCAAACCAGAGACAAAATACGTTCAATAAAAATTTGGTATTATTTTGTACCTTTAGTCTAAAAAAAAAAAAAAAAAACTGTCCCAATTTTTATCAATACATTATTATACTGTAGGCTAACTCATACAATACAACATGCAACATGAAGAGTAAGTGAAAATTGTGCATCATCACACGAAAATACATCTGCTTTTACATCTTTTTTTTTTTTTTTTTTTTTTTTTTGGAACAGTCTTTAACGAATATATAAGACTGCAGTGGAATTGAGTTTTATTCTCGTAGGTCTGACTAATTCTGGCTTGTATGACTTGGTTTTTGGCTGACATTCATCTAAACTTTATGAGTTATGGAGGTTTAACAATTTGTACTGTCAGGTCATCTGAAAGAAGACAAAAGGGAGAAGGAGGGGGAAAGCGAGGAGGACAAGAGAACAGGTTTGGATTCATGGCATGTAGGCCTACCGCTAAAATTGAAAAGTCTTTTTTTACAGTTGCAATAAATATCGTCGGTTTCATTTTCACAAATACGCACGTGCGTCATAGGGTCAAATCCCGAGGGATTGAAATGGATGTATAGCCAGAGGCCGCTCCAAAAATACTGTGTGCAGGAAAAAAAGAAAGCTACTCATTAGTTTTGTCTGTTGTGTGTTGTTATGTTATTGTCCAGTTTCATTCATTTGGCGGGAAAAAAAGAGCATTGCAATTTATAAAAGTGTTACTTAAATGAATAAAGCTTAAAATGCATTTTGTCTCGCTGTGGCCTGCGGGATATTTTTCGTTACGTCCGTGGTGTGATTTTTGCGTTAAATCATATAGTTGCCTTTGGTTTTATATGAAGTCTGGGAAAGTATTTTGGAAAGATGGAATATTTGAAATAAAAGCACGTGCACGTTTGAAGGTGTGTAATTGGATTTTGAGGCATGTGTGGAATTCCCAGATGTCTATGAAATTTAAGCTGCCTTCAGCAGGACATAAGAAGGTGGGGTGGATGAAGCTGGCCTATATGCTGAGCAACTGTAATGTTAACCTAAATAAAACCCCCTTGAGAGACATACAAACAAATTACATGTTTTTTTTTTTCTACTAATAATTTATTGTAGACAACTCTAATAGCCTATTTCGTTCAAATGCACTACATTTCTCATTTTTACTTAAACGTCATAAAGATTATCCCGCAGTGAACTTCAGGAGAAAACTGGAACAAAGTTTGAGTTCATTTCCACTTGTAAGGCATTTGGCAGATGGATGTTAGAGGCACACGAATGAAACTTATTTTGAACAGATGTTAGCATTTTAGAGTCACGTGAATTGAACAGATGTTCAGATTTTGAGGTCCGCCTTTAAATAGACTATACTGAAAATCTTAGAAACAAAGCATTGGCTTTTCTTGAAGGAATAGAGCGCGTGGAGTGACGCTGGTTGTCCTCGGAGATTCAAAGTCTATACGGTGATTTCATATTTTTGCTCTAAATCACGGCCCCTGGGATCCAATGTCGAGAAGACCGCGCGTGGGAGTTTCCCAAATAACGAAACCCGTGTAGAATTGCTGTTCTAACAGGTACTGTACATGATGGTGCTGCTTATCCAACATCATTGCGCATATGTTTGACTTTTGTTTGATTTTACGTTCGGTCGAACCCGGAATGAGTTTTTGGCCTACTTGTGTAGAACGCCAGAAATAGGAATATATTTATAAATGGTACATTAAGACTTTTACAATTAACTGCTCAGATAAGTGAAATGTGGTGTCACATTTAATCACAGATTACTTTTATTATGGACCGATAATGATCTTTGTCAGTGTTAACCCCGTTTGATCAGCTTTCCTAAACTTGTCTAAATATCAGACCAATATAATGCTGTATTATTTTTACTAGCCTATTATTTTAAATATCAAACATGGTCCATTAGGTAATTTATAAATATGTAATTTCAAATCTTATAGGCTACACAAACCCAAGTTCTTCTAAAAACCTTTTCGTGGGGTGCAGAATTCTTCAAATCTGTGATCTATATTAAAAAGTGTTTCTTTGTCGAAAATGTATTGATCAAAATAAAAGTATTTTTACAAGCGAAACGAACCTTTATGTAGGGTAAAAAAAAATAAATAAAAATAATAATAATAAAATAAAAAATTAAATAAAATAAGTGAGGATGGAAGTAAAAGCGAGCACTTGTTCATTTACACAGCTGGCTCGCTAAGGCTACAGCTCAACAACTGCTGGCAGTTCACTTTATGAAGGAAAATACTTTTCCACTAAAACGACAAGCAGATCTTCTGCTCCTGGAAACAGGTGCAACTTGCTGAAGTAGCTGTAATCATTTTGAAATCACAAGCAAAAATCTTTCGAAAACTGAAGCCACGAATTAATGTTTACCGGATGCGCCGATAATAGGCCTACTTCATCTTTCATTAAAGTCGACCTTTTGTAGGGTAAATAAAGAGACTGTGTGCATGCGGAAGTGGGCACTGCAGCAACATATGTTTTTATTATTCCTTTCCAAATATAAGATTCTTTCCCTTGATTTTCTGTATTGAAACTCATTTTATATTTTTATATGTACGATTTTAAACTTTTATGTTTTGAATTGTAAGTTTCATGCTATAACACCTGCCAGTCAGCACTATTAATAATCACTTTTGAACGTCCATATTTTTATTTGTTTTATAAGAGTTTAAACATTTGTGATTATTACATTTGTGCTCGTAAATAAATAAAAGTATTTTTGAAAAACATTTGTCATCTGACATGCTGCAGTTTCTACATTAAAGGCTTGGGCTCTTTAGACAGAGGGACATTATTGAACGTAACACTGACATGTAATAATCTGGAGATGGTGCAGGGTTACAATTATGCTCAGGTCAATAGAGTTAGGGTTATATAAAACATATACTGTAGGCCTACACCTTAAAAACCCCTTAACATCGGATTTTCTTGTCTGAGTAAAGTGAGTTAAGATAGTCGCACAATTCAATTTCGATAATAGGCTACTATTATAATAATTTAAGAGCAAAACATAAATATAAAACAGTCAAATTTTATGGTGGTTGTCAGGATTATTTAATCCAAAAATGTGAACTTTTAGATATAATCTGCTGTAAGATGGGTAAAAAAAATGCTGTTTACTTCTGTAAAATACCTAGAAGCAAACCTTACTTGAATCAATTTTATAATTTACCAAAAATGTAAAATTCACAATTCATGGTAGTTCAAGGTTTGGTTATCCATATGAACAGTGATTAAACGGTAAAAAAAATATATTTCACTGTGTGTGTGTGTGTGTGTATATATATATATATATATATATATATATATATATATATATATATATATATATATAAAATGAATGTGCTCACAAATGATAAACGAATTGTCACTAATGTTCTTTAATTTTATGTGATTTCATATAGGAGGGCAAGGCACATTGAGGGTCTTTTCATTTCAAAATCCAACTAAATAGTGCAGCTGAAATCAGGAAAGAAAAATGACTCTTCTTTCCTGCCCTTGAGAATATCACTATCACTGAGAAAACTGTCATGCTTTAGCTTTTTGGGAATGAGAAAAGATCAACTGCTGCAGCCTGAGTGTAGTTAAATTACAGTTTGGTTGTATTTGGCCTAGCGCTGCAAGTGTTGCATTAAGAGTGACAGAGCATCAAAAGTCCCCTTTCAAACTCATTCAACAAAGAGAGCGCTGAACCCCCATGTTTACAGAATGCTTAGCACACGCCACCCAGGGAGCAGACAAGACACGCATCATGCTGCCGCTAGGGGATACACAATGATGTCACACACAGGAAATGGCTGGAGAGACTTGGCACCTCGTGGTGGTTGGCCCAGCATCCACTGGCTGAGGAGGGCTGCTGTGAAAATAAACAGGCAATCAGAACACTGCACGAGAAGTACACAAATCCATTGTGGTGTTTCATGGATAATAAAGGCAGAGTTTTCATATCTGGAGAACTGTTTATTTGTGCAATCTGCTTGTCCATAAATAGACTTGTCTTTTGTAGGACGGATAAACAGAACGTGGAAGTTAAAGCAGTTTTTGTGCCGCTTTCAAACTTTCCTGTTAATGTTTAGTGATGTTTACTGGATGCTCAGCCGAAAAAGAATACGAAACATTTGATTCGTAAACGAGCTTAAGAAATACATCCTTGAAGGCTGGAAGCCATCTAGTATGACTGGGACCTAAAATATAAATTTAAGCTACAATAATTTAACATAATCCTATAATTATATGTATTTACCTAGTAGATTTATTTCAATGAATTAAGCAATAGTTTTCCCAAAAATGAACATTTACTTAACCTTGTGTCTTTCCAAAACACAAAAGAAGATATTTTGTTATGTCTCAGCTGTTTTTGTCCATACAGTGTCAATGAGGTTAAAAACATTCTGTATACAGAGCCCAAATCAAATATGGCAACATATTTAAATATCAGTTACATCAAACCAATAACATCAAACAAGTTCTAAGATTTCATTTGACTGACTTTTGGACCCCACTGACTTTCATTGTATGGACAAAATCAGCTGAAACATTTGTCAAAATATCTTCATTTATGTTCTGCAGTAGAAAGGAACGGCATGAGGGTGAGTAAATGATGACAGAATTTTTATTTTGGGGGGAATTACACCTTTAATAACATCAGTGTATTATCCATTTATTTGTAGCATTATTGTTACTTAGCTTTTGGTACAGTATTTCAGTGAATTTGTACTTTAGATTTGTTCATGGTAAATAAATTATTTCCCCTAAACAAAGTAATCAGATTCTAAAAATTTATTAAGTGGCTCATATTGTATCACTTAACACCATCTTCTCTTTCGCACCCCATTTGTGTTCTGTTATGAAGGAATTAGAGATGCACAATATTTCCAATGCTATCTCACGACCAATAAGTACGTATTTTACGAGGTGGCTAATTCATACGAATTCGTACGACCTCACTCGTATGACTTCATACGATTTGTATAAACTCCAGTGATGGGTAGGTTTATGGGTGGGGTTAGGGGTAGTTAATTCGTGCAAATTCATACAAATTTGGCAACATGTAAAATACGTATTTAGCAAAAAACATACGAATTCATAAGAGTGAGGTCGTACGAATTCATATGAATTAGCCACCTTGTAAAATATGTACTAATTGCCGTGAGATCGGGTTGATAGATCAGCCAATATAAGTATAAGTAGGTGTCGGCCGATAAAAGCAAATTTTTGTTTAAAAACAGCCGAAAGTCAGAGCCGATATATCCTGTCAATCAAAAGAGGGCAGGAAAATGCACTGAATTTGGACTTTGTGTAAAATAAAAAATGCTAAGAAACCAGTTTGATGTTCAATATTAATAGTAACTAGAATGTACATTTCCTGAAGAAAATGTGAGTGGTGCTTGCAGTGGCAAAACTCGGCACTCGGTTGTTAGGTTGTTTCTAGGCAGTTGCTGAGGTGTTCTGGGTGGTTGCTAGGTGGCTGTTAGGGTGTCCTAGGTGGTTGTATTTATTTGAATTAATAACATTCAGAAAGTTAAGAAATATTCATATTAAATATTCTTCAGAATTTAGTTGATGTGTTAATATTAATAAATATTAATAGTAATGTGTTTGTTTATTACCAGTTATTCTGAAACAATTAGATGAAATAGAGAGAATTTCTTTCAAAAAATAATTAAAAATGTAATGATATATTATTAATTATAATGAAATTATCATTAATTTAAAAGAAGGTACAAAGGCAGAACCCCCAAACTATCGTTATTGTTATCGGTATCAGCAGATATCACTCAATAATCGGCTATCGGTATCGGTGGAGAAATTTCGTATAGGTGCATCTCTAGCAGGAATATGTCTAGAGGACTATAGTGAAAATACTGCTAAATTCATAATACAACTTGCAGCTCTTGCACAAAATAACGCCATTGTCAGGCAAAAGAAAAGAGAACCGAATGTCAGCTTCCATGAAGGAGACTGATTCATTACAATAGCCAACTTTCTGACAGCCCTGTTAAATAAACACAAGTCTAAACATAAGTCCTTTCAGACATCTTAAAGCTTCTACAGAGCACTTTGTTAATATCCACAGATGTCAAATTAATGCACTTTTCCAGAATCATTTACTGGAGCAAAAAGTGAACCCTTAGGTATGTTATGATTGGCTCATTATTAAAGTTCTCCATCTCATGGTATTTAAGCTTGCCTTGAAATGTTCAGTACTAAGGAATCTTTCAGAGACAATGTGTGACTGATGCTCTTACCAGTCAAATGGCCTACGTCACTTTCTCTGGCCCAGGGGCAATCACCCTAATGACACCCCCCACTCTCCCTCCTATGGGGTCGGCTCCTGAACAGCTACTAAGCTGCATAGAGTCATTAACCTGGAGCCCACCGGAGCACTGAAACACAGGCCTATTTTCACCACTATATGAGGAAGATAAGTGATGTGTTGTTTCTTAGGCATTACAATGATTCCCCTTTTCCTTCCTCTGCATGTCAGGAAGCGTAACTGGGGCTAACAAGGCAAAAAACAGCCTCGAGGTTAAAACAGGAGGGTCATTATCATTTAACCTCTACATCCTAAGCATGTTTTGGCAAACAATGCTAATAATTTCACATTTCATGCTTTTATTTTGTAATTAGATAGCTAGAATTTTCAATATTTGAATATATTTTAAAATGTAATTTATTCCTGTGATGCAAAGCTGAATTTTCAGCATCATTACTCCAGTCTTCAGTGTCACATGATCCTTCAGAAATCATTCTAATATGCCTATTTGATGCTCAGGTAACATTTCTTGTTATTATCAATGTTAAAAACAGTTGTTCTGCTTAATATTTTTGTGGAAATGGTTTTCAGGGTTCTTCAATGAACAGCATTTATTTGCATTTATTAAATTTATTTATTAAACCGTTTATTATATAGAAATCTTTTGGAACATCATGAATGTCTTTACTGTCACATTTGATCAATTTAATGCATCCTTGCTAAATAAAAGTATTAATTTCTCTCAGCACAAATGTTTTAATGGTATCATTGTTTCCACAAAAATGTTAAGTGATAATAACAAAAAAAGTATTCTTTAGCAACAAATCATCATAGAATGATTTCTGAAGGATCATGTGACACTGAAGACTGGAGTAATGATGGTGAAAATTCAGCTTTGCTATCACAGGAATAAATTACATTTTTAAATGTATTAAAATAGAAAAAAAATAAATTGTAATAATATTTCACAATTTTTTACTGTGTTTTTGACAATAAATGCATCCTTGGTGAGCTTTAGAGACTTCTTGTCAAAAAAAAGTAATGTTTCCAAATTTTTGATACTATCTCTACAAATGTCAGATGCTAATAAAAATGAAATATCACATTAAAAAGTGATGGCTGTATTGTTTTATGTATTATATATATATATGATATACATATTAACACATTTAGAAATGTATTTAAAAAACTTAACAAAGAGTTCCTGATGCTGTGGCTCAGCAGGTCTTTTGACCGACATCATCGGTTCTGATGAAGATGACTCAATATGATGCAATTTTCAGTTCATTTCCCAGCAGGATGACTTATTATAATTCATAGTTAAAGGTGTCACATTTCAGTCCAGCTAACATAAATCCATAATTTGAGATGCAATACATAAAGTATTAACATTCAAAATAAATAAGATTGGGGGGTAGATGTAATGCTTTTATTCCAGTGAATATATTTTAGGCTAAGCTTATTTTTTAAAGTCTTACACACACACACACACACACACACACACACACACACACACACACACACACACACACACACACACACACACACACACACACACACACACACACACACACACACACACACACACACACACACACACACACACACACACACACACACACACACACTAGCACATAATAGCGAGCCTTATTGTCACACTAAGTTGCCACTAACAGCCATTAAACAGCTTAATAACTGTATAGCATTACAAAGTAAAATGCCTCTGACATCTATCTCAAATAAAAATGTGACATCTTGTTCTGGCATTTATGAAAAATAAACTTAGTTTCAGTAGTTACTTTTGACAAAACCTTATAATGTATTTATTGATCTTCCCTGAGCAACTAGTCCTGTATCCCCTATATTGTTATTGCCCCTTATGAATTTTCAGTAGTAAAAGGGTTAAAAAATGTTTTCAGAATATAATCAGAGCACATCTGTTCAGTACTGAACAAAAATTCTGTGTGTAGGTTTGTATCTGGATCTTGTATCTTTGTATGTGAACACACTACAATATATTGTTCACTATTAGGCCTATTATATTAAATATCTAAAAAAAATAAAATCTAATATAAATGTGACGAATCTCATAGATCAGGGAGTTTTGATGTGATATGTGTACAAGGTGGTTCCTGTTTCTTATTCCCAACAGATCTTTGATGTAGTTTCCCAAAAATCCCGCAGAGAGATCGGAATTTTGACTGCGTGTAATGAATTTTGGTAATGTTGAAAGTCTGATTTTTATTACATACGGTATAGACTGCTAGTAAAGCCATCCTTAACTGGACTAATAATATTTCTATGTGCTTTATGTCTGAGTGATCTCTGCAGGGCAGCTTGTTAGTTAATCTCAAGTCTCTTTGTCGTAACATGGAGGATGACAGCAAGCTCTGCCTTATCTGTGTGTAAGGGATTGCTGTCCCCGGGGAACTGGCTCCAACCTGCAGAGAGGCAAACCAAGTCGCTTGTGACCCGGGTACTAAATCAAGTTCAAAGCATCCCACAGCATGCTCGCAGGTTTTGTGTTACGCATACGCTGTTGGGATCTGGTCAGCCTGCCTTATGTTTGGTCAACCCTGGGGTTGCTCCTTTGACTCTTTCTCACAGCTTGAAGTGTGCGGAGTGACATTTCTACAGGCAGGAAATACTCATTTAGACCTTAAAGGAATATTTCGGATTCAGTACAAGTTAAGTTCAATTTGTGACAATGTTTTCAAGAGTTGTGTATATCTTATGTTGCCATGCATAAAATAACCATAAAAATCATGGGAACAATTTTACAGCTCAAAAATGCACAAGTTTTAATAGAATAATTAGTCTAAGTGCTTTATAAAAATATCAACATCAATTTTCTGCTTTTAAATCCTCCAAAGTATGACTCCAATTACTTCTCCTGTAAGTGCCTCTCTGTGATCTTGATTTTTGCCTCTTTTTATTTCTTTAAAGAAAACAAGGGACGAGTTGAAACTATTTCAACATTATGTCATACATTCTGCCATTTGAGCTTAGCTTATATTAAACCCAAATGATTCCTTTAAACTGTTTCAGTATTTATCATATCCTGGCTTGCATATTTAAATGCATACACATTAAAACTCAAACTACAGTCTGTGAATGTACAGTGATGAAAGCTTGTTGATCATCGTGTTGTCAACACGTGATAAATCTTCGAAAATTGTGAGAATTGCATAACTCATTGAGAACAAAGCAGGCCCATTAGGTCAACAGCAGCCCATTAGGACTTTCTGCCTGAAATCAACATGTTAAATCTGCCCACTGGCATCACTATTTTCCGACTGCACATACCACATGTCTGATAAGACTGAAACTGTGGGGAAACTAGGTAGAAGAGGCATGGCAGAACGTAACGCTGTTTTAAAGCTCAACTGTCTGGCACCATTGATCGTGTTGATTAGCCTGCCCAAAGAATGTGGACATTCACGAAAAGTGTGGAGCGTTGTGAACTGCGCAGTGGCATGGGACAATAATTACTGCCTTTTCCCTGCGACACACCACATTAACTCTTCATGGGCTGTGGATGAGTGCAAACTACCAGCCTTGAAGGAAAACTCCATTCCAAAACGTCATTCCATCCTCCTTCCTTGCAGTTTCGCTAACATTGTAAAGCTGCATGATGTTTACAGGGATTGATTAAAGAGTTATATTTAAATCATGAGCTTAGACAGGACATATATATGGAGAAAGGACTGATTTCAGAAAACAATACAAATATTGCATGTTGGGGATTCTTGCATGTGCTATTATAGCAATTATTTTGCAGATATGATGGTAAGATAAATATGTACCAAAGCGATCACACAATCAGGTGCTTATTGAGTACGATTTTATACCATTTTCAAGAACTCATCTTAATCATTATTTTCAAATATATTATCAAGGTAAAAAGTTTTATTCATTCAGAAATATCATTAAAGGGGTGGTTGATTATGATTTCACTTTTTTAACTTTAGTTAGTGTGTAATGTTGCTGTTGATGCTTAAAGTTCAATGCAAAGGGAGATATTTTCTTTTAAAGAATTTTCTGTTTAAGGACTACAACAAATGGTTGGTAGGGACTACAACAAGCTTCTTCCCGGGATAGTAACATCACTAACCCTAAAATTTACATAAACCCTGCCCCCAAGAACACGCAACAAAGGGGGTGAGGCCATGTTGGGCTGCTTTAGAGAGAGAGAAAAAGAGTTGTTGTAGTAGAGTGTTGTTACCATGCCGTCATTTTACGTCGGACTGCATCACAAACGAAGGTCAGTTATGCTGGATTTACACAAGATTAACATGACGGTACATGCTAGTCGATGAGTTGAACCAACTCCACAACAACTACATAAATTTACCCACTAACCATTCAGAAACATCCAGATGCATTCTATAAGTTGTAACTTCTTCCTGAGTCTCTCCATCAGTGTCCGACTCTGGTTTGAACAATGTAAGGCTGAACACCGCTACTGACAATCGTCATTTTGGCTGCGTGAGATTCTCCAGCTTTGTTGTTGTTGAGCAACCAAAGCACAAGCTGTTAAAGCTCCGCCCGCTTCTGGAAATGGGGCCGGGAGCAGCAGCTCATTTGCATTTAAAGGGACACGCACAAAAAAGGCGTGTTAAATGGAGCAAATTTGACAATCTATAATAAATGATCTGTGGGGTATTTTGAGCTGAAACTTCACAGATACATTCTGGGGACACCAGAGACTTATCTTGTGAAAATAACATTATAAGTCCCCTTTAAGTTTTAGGGGAGTCACACCACATGACATTTTGTGATCTGGAACTAAACTTTTTTTTGTCATAAAAAGAATAATCTTTAATCTAATCAAATTATCTTATTATTTCAAGAACCTTTCTAACCTTGACACACAGTTGTGAGGTTCTGCAGGAGTCCTCTATATGATGTCATTTCCTTTGTTTTTTCTTTGGTTGGACTACAAAATAAACATTTTTCAAATATTAGAACACAGTTTCAAAGAAATAAAGGATTGAGACAAACTACTGAAGGTTTTCTGGATTTTTTTATTTTTTTTTTCTGACATCAAGACAGTTGTATTACCCTAATATTTTTCACTTTATGCCCTCCAAAATTTTTTGTTTACTTAAAACTTAAGTTTTTATTTTCATTTTTACAAATTTAAGAGGCTATTTTCATTCTGATATCAGGACAGTTGTATCACTCAGATATCTAAAAATATCAAAATGAAGTGTATTTAAGTCATTGTATATATTAATCATTTAAATATATTTTCTAATTAGTTAATAGACAGGACAAAAGAATAAGCGTCACACCCTTGACACAAAGTATTTGGAATGAAGGAACATGAATATTTTGTTTCACACATTGTTCTACAGTTTCTTCCTTCACCAACACATGCATACTTAAACTTCTACCTGAGGACAGAAAGAAAGGCCTGGAAATCTTGGAGTCTTTCCACTTTATTCCCATGCATCTCTTAAAAGTAGTTGCCTGATCACAATCAAAGTGTTTTGGACTACTACAGTTACTTTTGCTTCTGTGACGGATGCGATATGGTGATCGCAGCTTTTAAAATCTCAGATTAAACCGGTTCTGTGTACTCTGGAGTGACCTTTGACACTGGGCCCAAAACCACACGAATGCCCAAGGCACATATAATGGCTGCTTTCCTTCATAATAAAGTCAGCATTAAAGTGCGCAAATTAGAGTAACCACGGCAACCAAATTAGAAGGCCAACAGCTCTCCGAACACTTTTGCAACTTCAAAAGGTCTGCGAGCTGCAGACTCCAGGCAGGGTCTGGCAGGACTGGGCCTGGTTTAAATTAAGAAGCGACTTCCACATGCCTCACAAACGCAAACTCAAGAGAGACAGAAAAAATAATAAAAGGAAAACCAAAAAAAGTGAGAAAGGTCCCGGGGAAAGCCTCGCTGAACGGCCTCTCTGGATTCTATTAGGACCAATTATCTTATCTGTTTCATTTCAAAGGCTGACCCAAGGGGCTCAATGGCATTTCAATACTGTGTTCATAAACAGACTGCTGCCTGCCGACTAGGTCATTACAACACTCAGACCCCCTGCCTGGGGTGATCAAATATTTGTGTGCTTTTGTAAATAATGCTTACTTTTTTTGCCCCCCGACAGGAAACAAAGGTTCGGTTTTCGTGCAATATATTTCCCTCTGCAAAGTATTTAACATTTTACATCTGGTACTGATAGTGCACATACATTTTTTTCCATACATTATATTCTGTATATCTGTTTCGAACACAAACAAATGTTTACTGCTTATCTTGCCCCTCGTAAATACATTGTTTCATAATTCAAGCCTTTCTGATAAGGTGAAAACTTGCAGACCCTTTTGGTTTCATTCCCAGAGTCACTGTAATGGCTCCCAGTTCATGCATCAACTGTATCAGTGTAAGGAATGCAGTCCCTACGCAAATCGATCAGTCCAATAGTATACTAGATGACAGTTCAAAGTTTCCACCCAGTAGTTACATAACACCCTTATGACTTACAGTGTGATTTTCCACCCATGCTATTCTCACTGCTCTGTTCTTAAACATGTGTCTCAGTAAGTATGCGAGTTTTGTTTGCATGATTTATATATCTGATGAGTACACAACCTAAGCAATGGTAGACGGAATGATAGATTTGTCTCATTATGGTCCGTGCATGCATGAAAAAAAGTGAAACTATATGTTTCTTCTTAGTTTTTCTAATACGTTATGTTCATTAGGGTTTTATGTTATATCTAATGTTGTTTTATATATATATAAATAAATAAATATATAATATATATATATATATATGGTATCCCTGTTCTTAATTGGCCAGAAAATCTACGGGGTATTGAAGAGGAAGATGCGATATGCCAAACCCAACAATGCAGAAGAGCTGAAGGCCACTATCAGAGCAACCTGGGCTCTCATAACACCTGAGCAGTGCCACAGACTTAACATACTTTTCATGTTCATACTTTTCAGTTGGCCAAGATTTCTAAAAATCCTTTCTTTGTATTGGTCTTGAGTAATATTCTAATTTTCTGAGATACTGAATTTGGGATTTTCCTTAGTTGTCAGTTATAATGATCAAAATTAAAAGAAATAAACATTTGTAATATATCAGTCTGTGTGTAATGAATGAATATAATATACTTTATAATATATAATATACTTTCACTTTTTTAATGGAATTAGTGAAATAAATCAACTTTTTGATGATATTCTAATTATATTATATGACCAGCACCTGTATATATATATTTATTATTTATAGTATATATATATATTTATTAACATTATATCTATATCATCTTAATGAAATACATTTTTTACTGTAAATTTAAGTTAATCTATATAACCAAAAATGAATATTTTATTAAAGTGTATGCTTTCTTAGTGTGAAATGTAAAAAAATAAATAAATAAATAAATAAATAGTAGGCTGTATTATTGCTCTATGTGTTTAAACAAAGAATCATTGTAGTATATGGGTCAATGACAAATAAGTGTGTCTGTGAAAATGAATTAATTCAAAATGCCATTCATTTCATGTATTCCTTTTTGATATGAATTTGATGTTATTTTGTACCATAAAGTCAAAAGTGATACAAATGATATCATAATGAGGGGAAAAATACACATTAAAAATCAAAATCTTTGAAAAGAAACACCTATTAACCAGTTTGGTATAAAATACCTTTAAAATGATGATTACGATGTGTAAGGAAATTATTCAAGGTGGAAAATAAGTGATTGCTTTTTACTTTATGGTCATAGTGCACATTAAAAATCATTCAGTTGAAACTTTTCTTGAAAATGGTATAAAGTTTCTTTCCACAAACCAAATAAAAACCGACATGAGTTTTCAAGTTGGCACAGGTGTTTTAAACTCATTTTCATTATCACAGACACACTTATTCATCATTGACCCACATGCTATAATGATTCTTTATTTAAACACAAAGCAATGACAAGCTTTATAGAAAGAAAACATTACGTCATCAAAGGACTGGCAATGAAGTAAGTACTGGATACAAAACCAGAAAGTGCCAAAGCTGTGCCAAGATATTTACCTTAAAGTTGCAATAGGTGAATCTCTACAGAAACATTTTTGTTATACTGATTGAAAGTTTCTTCATATCCTGATGTTAAATGGTCTAAATGTATTTTTTATAAATATATATCGTCTGTGGAAGGCATAGGACCATAAAATGTTCATCCAATCATTATATTCGGTCTGCACCCTGTTAATGCAGACATTATACGTCATCAGTGCGTTTCATGCTATGCAGAGTTAATGTAGACAGACGTCAGTCACAGAGCACCACAAACAAACAGCAGTCACCTTTTACAGTTCCTACTGATTCAAAAGAACAAGCTTATGCTGCGTTCATGCCATAACTACCATAATTAAGAGATGGCAACCCGTGACGTTCTAACCGGAGCTGTTCACATCCTCAAACTCGAAATTATGTATTGTTATGTAACACCGAAATGAATGTGCAGCAGTCAGGTACAAGCTCTCTAAGTTGTTTATGTCCATTACTATTGTAATGTTATGTGCTTTGAGACATGAGGTACTTTAACGCTTGAAGGCATGGTGGGATGTTATGATTTGAAAGCTAGCTTGCTATTGCTAGCCTCTTTGAAAATGTCCTATTGCACCTTTAAGGTAGCAGCACACCACCTGCCCAAGCACAATCTGAATTATTTAAATCTGGATTCATGCTGATGGTTCAGGGAAACATCATCCCAGAAATAACACTGACTGGTCATGCTCTCTGGCCTGCATCATCAAACAGCACATCAAGCAGGGGCCCAATTCATGGGCTCTGACAGGGCCCCTCTCCAGATCCAGTGTCCAGAGTGACACCCGGGTGTGGTGGGGTCCCATAGGCCAATTAAGGTAATCATACAATTAAGCAGCTCCGTCACAGAACTTAAACAATGTAGGTCTAATCAGGCAGGAGCCCCGTTGTGATTGAACAGCAATGGGGGGAAGGGGGGAGAATGAAAGGGGTTTGGGACCTTGAGCTGAAATAGAGACCCTGCCTCATCACGGAGATCCTTCCCCCTGGAAGAGCCTCCCTTCATCACGGGCACACCAGGAAATGCAAAGGACGGTGGGGTCACCGCCGATTGGCCTGCTATGTGCCGTTGTCATGGCAACCATCCCTGGGGCCAATGAAAACAGATGACAGGAACAATAATATGAGGTGTAATCACCAAGGTCAGTTGCCTCTGCTCTAGTCCACCTCACCCTCCAGTCTGAGCAAACCCATCTAATATTGCCATTTTTCCAGCATGTCGCAAGTTTTCTGTTCATCACAGATTCAGTATGAGTACGCACTGAGAGAACCCTGCCCTAACTTTTAGATTTATACCTCCTTGTTGCATAATTTTGCACTTGGTATTCAGCAAGCAAAGTCTGCCATCCTCACATAATGACTTGCAAAATGCAAACTCCCCCCGGAGCCATGTCTGTTTTTTAAAGGATTAGTTCACTTTCAAATGAAAATTACTATAAGCTTTACTCACCCGTCAAGCCATCATAGGTGTATATGAATTCTTTCTTTCTGATGAACACAATCAGAGAAATATTATACCTCCTTTCAGTATTCAAGTTACGAAGAAAGTGTAACCTGCCGTCATGTCAGTTACACTTTTTCCTTAAGATGAATAGGGAAGGCGTAGGACGTAGCGTAAGCTTTTTGAACTGCAAGAGTTTTACACTTTCTTCGTACGTTGAATACGGAAGGCGGTCTGGCGAAAGCTGGATATTTTACTTCATAACTTGTTAAATATGGTTCCCTTTCGTGGGAACTGTCGACGCTGCGTGGTAACGCATTGGGAACCTTCTGCGTGATGTCGTCACTGAAGCACTCATGTATCTAGCCAATCGCGAAGCGAGACGTCAGAGACGGGTGACGTCACGGACCAGGAAACTATAAAGCACACTCGGATGCAGAGCACGCCAGCTTCTGTGTCTTCAGCAAGCGCTCTATGTTATCTTGTGTGTCTTATTTGGTGTTGTTTGTCCTGCTTATTTTTGGAAAACATTATCTCTTCGTCTGAGGACAAGAGTGTTATTGTGCACCACACATATATATATATATATATATAGTGAATAAAGACACGAGTGAAATGGCGGAAGGCAGACAATTTAAAAAGTGTGTTCACCCATGCACACGGTTTATTCCAGATGGGGACACTCATGAGATGTGTGTTGTCTGCCTGGGGGTTGAGCATGCACAGGCAGCTCTCGAGGGGGCTGTCTGTGTTCATTGTGAGAAGCTCACCCTCAGAGTTTTAAGATCACGCCGGGCACTCTTTCACGATAAAGAGAGTGCTCCGGTCGGCGTTCCCCGCGGATCGGGTCCCGCTGTTGCTGAGCGCGCAGCGGCGGCTTCATTCGTGGGGTTCGCAAATGGAGCTGGCAGAGGGGGTTGAGACGGGCCCAGCCTTATCTCGCCCTTTACCTGCCAGCCCCAGTGCCTCTTCTCAGGCGGCGGAAGCACGCGCTGCGGTTTCTTCCCCCAGAGAGGCACCCGCGCTTCATCTCTCTTCCTCTGAGGAGGTTGATGTGATGAGCGTGGGGGAAGAGGAACCGCCATCCTCTTCCCCAGCACATGAGGAGCTCCTGGAGGTAGTGACCAGGGCTGTTGCCAAATTAAAAATTGACTGGCCAGCAGAGCGGGCAGATACTAGACCAAAGAGTAAGCTGGATGAGCGCTTTCTGCCCGCTCGGTCACTACCCCAGCGTCCGGGGTTTGCCCTTCTTTCCGGACCTCCACACCGAGGTCTCGAGGTCTTGGAAGAAGCC
This sequence comes from Chanodichthys erythropterus, assembly GCF_024489055.1. Classification (NCBI taxonomy): domain Eukaryota; kingdom Metazoa; phylum Chordata; class Actinopteri; order Cypriniformes; family Xenocyprididae; genus Chanodichthys; species Chanodichthys erythropterus. The sequence continues at coordinate 15,150,552 of NC_090222.1, read as the reverse complement.
GGCATCATATCGTGTCTTCAGCCCCCAGACCTCAATGTATAGTAACATCGTGGGGCTGAAGCAGCAAGGCTATGCGGCGATGCCTCGGGTGGAAGAGACGCTTGCGGGCTATCTCTCCCCCGAGTCTGCATCGTCGCTGAAAACCCCGACGTTGCCCACCAAGCCATTAAAAACTACATCAGGCTTGGTGGGCAAGGCTTATGCGGCAGCAGGTCAGGCAGCGGCATGTCTACATACCATGTCGCTCCTACAGGCATATCAAGCCGACCTGCTGGGGGAAGTGGAGAATAACGGGGAGGCCACGTATGAGTGCATCCAGGAAATCAGGATGGCAACTGACCTGGCTCTCCGTGCCACCAAAGAGACGGCAAAAGAAATCGGCCGCTCTATGGCAGCATTGGTGGCTACGGAGAGGCACTTGTGGCTGAACCTCTCGGACATAAGGGAGCGTGACAAAGCCTCCCTTATGGACGCGCCGCTGTCTCCTGCGGGCCCTCTTCGGCGACGCCGTTACAACAGTCGTCGAGAGGTTCCAGGAGGCTAAGAAACAATCTGCGGCGTTCCAGAGGTTCATCCCCCGCAAACCAAGAATCTTCTCCCCCCGAGGCTGATGAGCGGGATCAGCCTCGGCCGTCAACGAGCTCCTCAGCGCACCACAGAGCGCAACAAAAGATTAGCGTGGCCGCCCGTGCTCCCCCCGCAGAGAGCTTGGGGATCGGGTCGGCCGCTCAGCCGAAGCCTTCTAGGGGCAGAACGGACCTGTGCGCCGTTATCCTGGCCCGGAAGGCTTCGAAGCGGTCCTGATGTCTGTGGGTCAGGAACCGATGAGGGCGGCCCCTCCGAAGGGAGCCGGCGAAAAATACATCTAAAAGCCGCTTCCCTTCGGCGCCCTCAGGGGATCGTTATGCCAACCCTGCCACCCAGGGTGCGTCAGGGCGCAGCGGTCTCCACCGACCCTCCGAGGAGGGCCGGCCACTTGATTCGATTGTTCTCTGCCGGTGCGCCGCTTCAGAGCGTCGAATCAGGTGCTCAAAAACACCAGAGGCCAGTCTCGAGAGACTGGTTCCCTTAGTAAATTTTCTGGTAGAATGGAAACTTCTTCCGAATATATCAAAATGGGTGCTGCTCACTATAAAAGAGGGTTACAAGATCCAGTTCGGGTCTCGCCCGCCCAGATTCAACGGGGTTCTTCCCACAGTGGTAACCCCCCGAGCAGTCTCTGGTTATGGAACAAGAAGTTGCGACACTTTTGCGAAAAGGAGCTATAGAAAGGGTTCCTCCTCCCAGCAACCAGTCAGGGTTCTACAGCCGTTACTTCATTGTTCCAAAGAAGGATGGAGGTCTACGACCTATTATAGATTTACGTGTGCTAAATCGCTCAATACAAAAGCTCAAGTTCAAGATGCTGACACTCAAACAGATTATACCACAGATCAGGTCCGAGGACTGGTTTGTGGCAATAGACCTGAAAGATGCTTACTTTCATGTGTCCATCCATCCTTCTCACAGGAAGTTCCTCAGGTTTGCTTTCGGGGGCGAAGCTTACCAGTACAGGGTTCTTCCGTTCGGCCTATCATTATCACCCCGCACATTCACGAAATGCGTGGACGCAGCTCTGGCTCCGCTGAGGATCCAGGGCATTCGCATACTGAATTATATCGACGATTGGTTGATTCTAGCTCAGTCAGAGCAACTAGCAGTTCAGCATCGAGATGCTGTTCTGTCCCATATGAAGAGGCTTGGGCTGAGGCTCAATGCCAAAAAGAGTGTGCTAGTTCCAGCTCAATCCACCAACTATCTGGGTGTAGTGTGGGACTCCACCACGATGCGGGCATATTTGTCTCCCGCTCGGGTGAGTGCCATTCTTATGGCTATGAAAGGGGTGAAGTTAGGCCAGTCACTCACTGTAAAACAGTTCCAGAAACTGCTGGGTCTGATGGCAGCTGCGTCCAACGTGATACCTTTTGGCCTTCTGCACATGAGGCCCCTACAGTGGTGGCTCAGGACCAGGGGTTCTCCCCGAGGGGAAATCCCTTTCGCATGATCAAAGTCTCAAAACGATGTCTTCGTTCTCTGACCATGTGGAAAGACCCCCGGTTCCTGTCCCAGGGACCCGTGTTGGGGGCCACTACTCGTCGAGTAATGCTTACGACGGACGCCTCCCTCACGGGCTGGGGAGCGATCATGAGTGGTCGCTCAGCTCAGGGTCTTTGGGAAGACCATCAGCTCTCTTGGCACATAAATCGGCTAGAGATGATGGCAGTGTTCCTAGCTCTGAAACACTTTCTCCCAGACCTGAGAGGTTACCATGTGTTGGTTCGTACGGACAACACTGCAGTGGTTGCATATATAAATCATCAGGGGGGTCTGCGGTCTCGCCGACTATATTACTTGGCCCGTCAGATCCTCCTGTGGTCCCAAGGAAGCTGCTCTCGCTGAGGGCAGCTTACATCCCGGGACATCAAAATGTGGGAGCAGATGCCCTGTCGAGGCAGGGGCCAAGGCCCGGGGAGTGGAAACTCCACCCAGAAGTGGTGAGTCTCCTATGGAAAAATTTCGGTCGAGCGGAAGTCGACCTGTTCGCCTCGGGAGAGTCAACCCAGTGTCCGCTCTGGTACTCCCTAACACATCCAGCACCTCTGGGTCTGGATGCTATGGTACAGACGTGGCCGAGGCTGCGCCTGTACGCATTTCCCCCGATCGCCCTGCTCCCGGGAGTTCTGGAAAAAGTACGCCGAGAAGGGGCCAATCTAATACTGGTAGCCCCATTCTGGCCAACCAGGATATGGTTCTCAGACCTAGTGTCGTTACTCAACGGCTCCCCAATGGAGCTTCCTCTCAGACAGGACCTCCTGTCTCAAGCGGGCGGCATGATTATACATCCCCGCCCAGAACGACTGAAACTATGGGCCTGGCCTCTGAGGGGGCCAGACTCATAAATGCTGGTCTCCCAACCGAGGTTGTGGAGACCATTCTTAACTCCAGAGCTCCCGCCACGAGGAAGTTGTATGCCTACAAATGGAATTTGTTTTCTACCTGGTGCAGACACAATAATACGGACCCTGTCCTTTCTTCTGTTAGCTTTGTGCTAAAATTCCTCCAGAAAAAATTCTCGGAGGGCCTATCTCACTCAACCTTAAAGGTTTATGTTGCAGCAATTTCAGCATATCATGCTCCTCTTGAGGGGAATATCTCGGTAGGTCGAGACCCCTCGTCACACGCTTCCTCCGTGGCACACTGAGGTTGAGGCCTCCAGTGCGCACAAGGGTGCCAACCTGGGACTTGGCTGTGGTCTTACAAGGGTTAGCTGAGGCTCCCTTTGAACCATTAGAGGAGGTTCCTGAGAGGTTCCTCACTCTGAAAACGATTATTTTATTAGCTATCACTTCTCTGAAGCGGATAGGAGATTTACAAGCACTTTCTGTTGCTCCCTCTTTCCTTGAATTTGCTCCAGGAATGGTGAAAGCATTCCTGTATCCTAAACCGGGGTATGTCCCAAAGGTCCCTACCAATGTCCCAGGCCCCATTGTGCTTCAGTCTTTCTATCCTCCTCCATTTGAATCTGCGGATCAGGAAAAATTGAATCTGTTATGCCCAGTAAGGGCTTTGGATACTTATGTCCACAGAGCTGCCCTGTGGCGTAAGTCAGATCAGTTGTTTGTCTGTTATGGGTCCCCTAGAAAAGGGGGCCCAGCATCAAAACAGAGAATGAGCAAGTGGGTGGTCGAGGCCATCTCACTTGCATACGAAGCGGCCGGACAGCCCTCTCCCTTGAATGTTCGCGCCCATTCTACCAGGGGTATGGCGGCATCAAAAGCTCTGATGTCAGGAGTCTCCATGAGTGACATATGTGATGCAGCTGGATGGTCATGCCAGCACACATTTATTAAATATTATAACCTTGATGTTGGCTCCACTCCGGGGTCCTCTGTCCTGTCAAGATAACCTTGGCAAGTGCTTGAGCTACGGCTCAGTTGGGATTGCGTTCCCAATGCGTTACCACGCAGCGTCGACAGTTCCCACGAAAGGGAACGTCTCAGGTTACAGATGTAACCCTGGTTCCCTGAGTAGGGAACGAGACGCTGCGTCTCTTGCCGTACCCCTGCACACTTGCAAGTGCTTGCTTCAGACTTACTTAGAAGCTGGCGTGCTCTGCATCCGAGTGTGCTTTATAGTTTCCTGGTCCGTGACGTCACCCGTCTCTGACGTCTCGCTTCGCGATTGGCTAGATACATGAGTGCTTCAGTGACGACATCACGCAGAAGGTTCCCAATGCGTTACCACGCAGCGTCTCGTTCCCTACTCAGGGAACCAGGGTTACATCTGTAACCTGAGACGATATTTTTTTTTACACAAATGCATCGCTTCGCTTCAGAAGGCCTTTATTAACCCCCCGGAGCCATGTGGAGTACACGTTTATGATGGATGGATGTGGATGGAGGCGCTTTCTTCAGCTCATACCCATTGGCCCCATTCACTGCCATTAAAAAGCTTGGATGCGTCAGGATATTTTTTAAATATTTCTCAGATTGTGTTCATCATAAAGAAGAAAGTCATATACACCTAGGATGGCTTGAGGGTGAATAAAGCTTGGGGTCATTTTCATTTGAAAGGGAACTAATCCTTAAAAATAAAAAATGTAATTGTATGATAAGTTAACGTTAAAAGTTGTGCATAGTACTTCATTTGAATACAAACTTTTAAAACTTGAGAAAAGTAAGTACATTTATAAATTTTAAACAATTTGAACTGGCAACTAATTGTTTTGCCGTTAATTTTATACTCAGCAAAATGATGTATATTTACTTATATAAATCTAATTTAAACTGTTCTTTTAAATGAGGACTTTTTGTGTCAACAAATGAAACACAAACATATGTAAGCATTAAGGTACGAGAGGCTGTTCAACCCCTTCAGCCTTGACTTATTCACGATACAGCACTAGCCTCGATTACATTATTGCTTTTATAAAACGGTTACCACACAATACAAATTAAATATAGAATGCAACTTTCATGACGTAAACTTTCACTAAAAACCTTCCTTCTGCCAGAAGAAATAGTCCCTGACTGCGAACAGCAACATAAATTACATTATTATGCCATTAGATGGCAGCAAAGACTGTCTTTATGAGTGTGTCAGTCAGTAGCGAAGACTTTTACATTGAAAAGACTGATTTGTTGTGAACACGGAACAAGACGCAACTGACAAATGCTTTGACTAGCGCTGTCAGTCACGGGAAAACCCCTTAACTGTTAAAAGGACAAGATATTGCAGAGGACATTTAAACAGATTTTTTATTATGAACATAGGACTGACCTGAAGGAAAATGCTAAATCTGAATGTAATAAAAATGCTCACTCTGTCTCTTTCTCACAATACTCTTCTACATAATACGGTAAGCTTCAATGAACAATATCAATTGAGAACAAACAGTTTATGTTGCTAAGAGTGGTTGCTAAGGGTGTTGTGTAGTGATACACAGAACAATTGGGTGTGAACCATCATGAATAAAACACAGCTATTGACCAATCAGAATAGTCTTTGTCCATTCCATGATAAAGTCCAATGGTGTTTGGACACCAGTGTTCTTTCAAATATCTTTTACATACAGCCACATTCTATGTTCCAATGATTAAGGTTTAAAATGTTTTAATATGTTTATATGTAATATATGCAGATTCATATATAACAGTACAATCACTAATATGTATATTCAAACATATCGTCCTGACCCAACACCCCTGGTCATACAGACTGTATAGTTTAATAATAGCTTCCTCTGAAAGCTTTAACCAACATTAAAACTAATCACAATTATTTTGCTTTTATTTTGTCACTCTGCCAAAGTATTTTGAATAACTGTATAGTTTTTTTTTTTTTTTTTTAAGCATTGTTTTTGTCTTGAAAAAATTATGTCAGAGCTGCATGGCTAAATCTTTTATCACTTGCCAAAAAGAACGAGGGCAAATAATTGCATCCAGATGTGAGGCGTTCTCATTGATAGCAGCCTTCATTTCCTGCCTCTGCTTTTTCAGACAACCTATTACACCTCAGAGGGAACTGCTGTTAAAATATACCGTCATCTTGTAAATCAACACTAACTTTGGGCAAGTGTCATTTAAGAACATCTAAACACATCTCCAGGTCTGTTATGTTTCACAGCGAGTTTTGTGAGAGTTTCTGAGTGTGCTGTTTACTATCAGTCATGTATGTGAACAGTCTGTCATATCATCAGGATGTGCTAATCAGAGCTCATTAATTAGAGTTGAGTAATTAGTGGGTTCACTGTGAGAAAAAAAAAAAAAAGACCTGGAAGCTCATCATGCCCCACTGCCATCATTATCAGCTGATTTGGGAGATGGAGGATGTATTTTTCCATTGCGTCAACTTTTGGATGCTTTATATTTGGTGTTGGTGATTTGAAAATATGCATATGCAAAATATATACACACCCAGTTTGTTTCTAAAATTAAACAAAATAAATAACTCTCTCTCTCTCTCTCTCTCTCTCTCTCTTTTGACATTGTTGATGCCATGTGTGTGCGTATTTTTATTTGCCATCTGTTTTTAAAGAGATAAATCGGTTGCTAATGGTTTTGCTAATAAAGAGAATGAGGTTTTTGTTCATATGAAGCTTTTTCTGTATACAAAAAACAAAACAAAAAAAACTACAACTATAGATGGCTTTGTTTTGAGCCACTGTAAAACAGAACAGTTTAAACTAATTAAATTAAATGAGTTCATTTCACTCAAATACTACAAAAAGTTAATTGTACTTAATAGAAAAAAGTTATGTGAACTCAAAATCTGATGTTAGTTAGTGGAACTTAACTGACTGAGCTGCAGCAGATTTCTAGTTCCCAGAATGCTTTGCGTCAGACAGTGTAAGGAGAATAAATGTTGGAATTAAGTGTTTCTTTGTGTTTTTGCTCAAGATTAATATAGGGGGAGATGTGTTATTGTTTAATGCTTTGTTATTTTGGTATTTAAAGTTTTTTTTTATATATATATTTTTGTAAGTTTACCATTGTGGTGAGGTTATGTCGAGAATGGGCTGCAAAACTTCTTTATATATACTGCATGTCAATTAGCAATTCATGCAAGCATATAGTGATAGGCTCTACAGTAGCGCATGCTAGTGCGCTAACACTTAACCATAAAGATTGTGAGTTTATTCAATATTTAATTTAAATTGTAATTTCAAGTTTTTTGTAGTGCAAAATAAAATTAAGTTACACTAACATAATCTTTGAGTTAGTTAAAGGTGCAATATGTAAGATTTTCTGTCCACTTGAGGTCGCTAGAGGCCTATTCAAAACAAAGGCGTAGCTTGATGACACCAAGTTTGAGCACGGAATCTTGGGACCTATGGTCTTCTCCTCACAGCTGGTGGAAAACAATTGGGATAGGACTCGGGCAGAAATCATGTTCATGGATGGGATTATTAACGTAACTGCAGTATGAAGCAGAGCAGGACCGAGTGTTGTGGGAGCTGAAAGAAGCCGCTGCAGCAATTGCGCAACACACGCCTCACGAGCAGCTGAACTTTTATTATGCCACAGTCGCTGGCGCTGCTTCCGCTTTTCCGGTCATGAGTATGAGGTAACGCAGCTCTGTTTATCATATTAGATACATTTGAATGTGTTGAAAATTATGTTATAACATTCGCTCGGTGGCTGCTGTAAGACACACTGCAGTAAGCTAGATTGATTTTAGAATATCATATTAAATGCTGGATGGCTTGTGTTGATAAATGGCATGCAATTAATTTTAAAACATATTGTATGATGGAGAAAATGCTGTATTACTGTTACTAAAAATAAAGCTGCATCTGATTATGCTATGTTAGCTAATTCACAAAATAGTGTTTTTCTCTGAGGCGTCGTAAAGCATGGTACTCGCAAAAAATGGAGAAAATTAGATTTAAACAATAAGACTAAACGTGTTGAGCTATATAACAATAATTAGTTTTCTGTCTATAAATGTATCAAAACAGTTGTTCCCTTGTCTATTAAAACATGTAAATATTAAAGCGTCTTTGGTGTTTCCATGGTTTCTACAAAATAAAACCGGAAACCGAGGATAACGCGGGTATGAAGCAATTGACAGGCAACTTCTCACACGTCCCGGAGCCTTGTTTAAAATTGTAATTTTCTCACAATTTACAAATAGTTGCAAACATTTGGGATAAGTAAACAAAATAGTGGTTTTTGGATATTTTACTGCAAAATTCTTACATATTGCACCTTTAACTTTTAAAAAATTAAGTTGATTTACCTAAATGTTTTGAGGTAATCATTGTACACAAAACTTTTGAGTATTCTGAACTTATCTGGTTTTACAGTTAGTGTATCCCAAAATGTACACCATAAAAGTGTGGCCTGTGTGCTATATTTATAAATTTTGGTTGCTAACACAGCTTAAATTACTTAATCTTCAGCCTGTTCTTCACACAAAGCTATTGTAGTGCACAAATTTTATGGACCACTTTTGGTTTGGAGCATTCATTGGTGACATATTGTTTGGTAAGAGCTTCAAAATGATTCTGTATTTGTGTTTAACAAGAAAAAATAGAGGTTTCGAATGGCAAAGGATATAGTGATAGAGTTGTGGTGAACTATTTACTTTAATATAACATTAACATAACACTAACTTTAACACTCTGTTTTAACAAACTGTTTTCAAAAGTATCAATGGCTTCTGATTTCCATTTTTTTTTAATTTGCCAGTTTTTATTCTCAAAAATAAACGGCCTTGGGGCAAAATTCCATCTCAGACTGATGTCGGGATTGTTTGGAAGCAAAAGTAAACAATACAGTGGGGTTGCCTATTGACTCAGATGTCGTGTTTAGACTGTGATTAGTCTTCACAAAATGAGAATTCCTGACAGAGGTTCTGAGACGGCATGGCATGATAAAATAAACGGAGAACCGCGCTGTTTCAAGGCGAGTTCCACAGACCATAAACTTTAAAATCCATAACCCGGCCCCCGCGCTCATTGTCTAAACGGGTGGTCGCCCACCTCTCGCTTTTCGTCTCCTTAATTTTCGTCTTTTTAGCGTGTATACATACTCTCCATCTTTTCACCTCCTTTGCTTATTTCCTCCTCTTTCCTCACTCTCTTTCTCCCTTCACACCCCGTCTCTCCCTCATCTTTCACCATCTATCTGGCCTGTATTTGTGTTGCAGCTTCCTGCTTCTCTCCCACCCACTGTGTGGAGGGGCTGGGAGCTTACCTTCCCTGCGTGACACATCTCTTGGCCGTGCACGGGGAGATGGTGGAGCATGCTTCACTTCTAACTGTGTCACCATCCACCTGAGCAAACACTTTCTGGCGTTACAAGGGAGCGAGCAAGAGGAATGAAAGCGAGAGAGTGACCTGTCGGGGGACTATCGGTGGAGGCCTGGCATTGGTGCAGCCAATATATCAAAACATTAGTCTTGCGTCGGGCCCAGCTGAGATCTCCTTCAGGACATGGTTCTGCCTAGACTTCTTTTTTTCTCCTTTCCTTTGTATTTTCTTGTGAGGGGCTCCCTCCAACAGAAACACATACTTGTCATGCCTCACTGCTGTCCCTTGTTTGTATTTCTCATTACAAACAGCATTACGTTTGCACGGCTCAACGCTGGCCAACACACACCAGCCATATTGTCAGGTCCAGTGGTACACTGAGTTGGATCCACAGAATCCCAGTTTCCACTTAGTACAGAAGGGATCAATTGGCAAAAATGTATCAGACATAGCAGCAGTGTTGGGAAGGCTATTTGGAATAGTAGCTTTGCATATTTGTCAAGTATTTCTTGACCAATAAGTCTAACACAGGGGGATCCAGTTCTCCACAGCTGCCTGGAAGTTTCTAGTGATCCTAAAGACCTTGATTAGCTGCTTCGGGTGTGTTTAATTAGGGCTAGAGCTCTGCTGGATAGTGGCCTTCCAAGAGCAGAATTGAACGCCCCTGATCTAACTGAATCTGTGCAAGTGCCTGATCAATAACTGCACTAATTGGTTGACACTAACCTAACACTCACAGTTGAGTAGAGTTGTTGCTTTTAAGATCTGTTCAAAGAAAAAGAAACATCAACAGTCGAAGGCTGTTTCCGAAATCACCCCATACCCTTAAATAGAGCACTATTTGAGGGGACAGCAATTTATAGTGGTGGACATTATCGGGTGCACTCATTCATTCCTAGAGTGCACTAATAACCCGTAATAATAAGTGTACAACTGATGTCTGCTCAACGGCTAGAGAATACCCATAATACACTGTGAGAGTCATGTGCTGAATGAATTCCTGCATATGTCCACAAGATGTCGCCTGCACCTGAATCATTTATCCATTTTCCAGACTACTGGTCCAATGTGGGTACAGCGTAATATCATACTGGTATAAATTCCCTTTTAACTGATTATTAAATTGTTTAATTAAGGTTTATACATAGTTTCCATGACAGAATTCAAGATAAATCTTTTCATCTAACTACTGGAGCTGCCAGTTAGCTAAGTTTAAAGGGGCTATATGTAGGAATGACACCCAGTGGTCGAAATAGGAACTGCAATCCAAATTGTTTTCCCCGCCCCCTCCTTCAAAGACGCGGGTTGCCAGCTTGAGAACGCGCAACAAGAGGGAGCGCAATTTACAATGAAAGCTGAGGAGACTTAAACACTGTAAGCTGATGAGTTGATTTATCTGTTTTAATATGCTGTCATTTATACAGATTTTTAGATGGATGCAGAGGCTTTTTAGGTCAGGTAGAATCTACGATTCTCCGACACAGTTTGTTTGCTGGTTTCCATGGCTGCAATACGCTGAGTTTTCCACCAACTAGCATCCTGTGATGTCGAAATACTATTGGATAAACTTTCAGCACGCAGTTTTGCACAGACCAAAACAAAGACAGACATTCCGACACGGAACACACTTTTCAAAGTAGAATGTCTGGCTGTAGCATTGTTTTTCTGACAAACAAAGAGATGAACTTAGCACATTTCCTAAATATCTGCAAACATATTGGGGGAATTTTTATGCTTTATTAAAGTAAAATTCTTACATATAGCCCCTTTAAGTGCCCTATTTCACATTCTCATTCACTACCTCAAGTGAACTATTAGGTATAGGGAATAGTGAATAAGGGTATAGGGGTGATTTCGGACACAGTCCACAACAACAATTGAAGAAGGTGGAAACAGCAAAAATGCATACGAGAGGAGGTCAGAATAATGGAAAAACTCTGTAGAAAACTCTGAATTTGCAGACACTCTAATCTATAATATAGATATCATATATCTATAATATATATATATAGATATATATGAATATCTATATATGAATATTCATATATATGAATTATAATAAATGATTTTGCAAGTTATTTCAAGTTTGCATGCTGCATTTCAATCATTTTAAACGTTATTCGTAACTTGAATACAGAAGGCAGTCTGGCGGAAGCTAAATATTTTACTTCATAACTTGTTAAACATGGATTTTTTTTATTTATTTTTTTTACACAAATGCATTGCTTCACTTCAGAAGGCCTTTATTAACCCCTGGAGCCATGTGGAGTATGTTTATGATAGATGGATGTGGATGTAGGCACTTTCTTCAGCTCATACTCATTGGTATCGCTCACTGCCATTATAAAGCTCAGATGCGTCAGGATATTTATTAATATTTCTCCAACTGTGTTCATCAGAAAGAATAAAGTCATATACACATAGGATGGCTTGAGAGTGAGTAAAGCTTGGGCTCATTTTCATTCGAAAGTGAACTAACTAAACCCAACTGCTGGGTCAAAACAACCCAATCGCTGGCTTTGTCCATATTTAACCCAACTTCATGTAAAATACGATATGACCAAAAAAAAAAAAAAAGCTCAATTATTATGAAGACAGCATAACTACTGGCACACTAATAAAAAAATTAGCTAATAGCATTTTAGTTAGTTATTCCACAACACTGAGACATTCAAGCATTGTACTATCTCCAAAAAATCATCTTTTATACAATAAATAAACAGATAAGTAACAGATAAGTATACATGTGTGAATATCTTCAAGTGTTGTTCTCAAGAAAAATGAAATCTTCCACCAAATTCCTTACAAGCCAATATTGTTGGTGTTAGATATGCCTCTTAAAGGCATTTCACTCAAGACCTTTGCAGTGGGGCTATAAAAAGTCTTTTGCTGACAGCCATCAAACAAGCGATATATGATTGCACTGTCAGTCTTTCTTGGCGGATACTAGCATTTTATTATTAAAACCAGTATGTTGTCTTTCTCTTGATCCTTTTTTCATCTTTTGCCAATTCTTTCTATAGAGGCTATGTCACTGTGCCATACCTCAGAAGACCGGAGCCCGTCTTTCAAAACAGTCCTGAAAAGCCTCATCTCTAGGAGCTGTGGAACATTATGTATTATGGAAAAAACTCATTATAACTCAAAATAATGGCAGTCAAAAATGAAAAATATATTTCTTTCTTGCATGGAACATAAACAGAGATGTTTTTGTTCATACTGCTCTTTTTCATACAATAAAAGTGAATGGTGACCAGGAGCCGTGTCCCCCCAGTCAATAATTTCATCCCTTAAAACTCATCTTTGATAATCAAAATAACATATTGTGTCTAAAATGTCTTTTTGTGCTCTACTAAAAGATCAAACAGGTTTGGAATGATACTGTATGTTGTCAGAATTTTAATTTTTGGGTAAATTATTCCTTTAATCATGCTGCACCAACTATTTCTATGGTGCAAAGTTACAATTTCATTCTCAGGCTTTTGACTCTTGTCCCAGTGCAGAGGTCCATTCCTCATTCAAACAAAAATTACAGTGTCTCAAGCATTTACTACCCCCCTTAAAAAAAGAAAACAAAGTGCCTTCCCTCTGCACAGAACAGGATCCCAAGCAATCTGTTATCAATTTGAGGCTGTGTATCCAGGGAAAAGCACATGATTCCGTCCAAGATATAAACGATAACAAACGTGCTTGAGGTCTTTTGAAGTTACGATGACAACATTCTATGAAAAAAAAAAAAAAAAAAATAGTGGTCGAATTTTCTAGAGCTAACAACAGATATAAATGGATGGAAAAAAGTCGAAGATTTACAGGCCTTCATTTTTTCCTCAGGTGAAAGTTTAAGCATGTGGGTGGAGGTGGAAATTGAGGGACTATTTTTAGTTTGTGGCTGCCATTTCTGTGCATTTTCCACAGAGATTACATACAGTAAATGGAGAAAACATCTGCCACTCTGTAAATCAGTAAATCCTCCTGAAGGACTTTAACTATTCTTAACACCTCCTTTATTTTCCCTGGCAAGAGTCTGTATTTTTTTTTCAAAGCTGTAGACTTCCATAAATGTTACAATTTAAATAATTAATATTTTGAGGCCTGTGGATAAAAACAACAACAACAACACAGGCATCATACCCCTTCTGCCAAAGTACCAGAACACAACCAGCGACACAGGCATGTGTTGGCAGTGTCAAGTGTGACACTTCAGGCATTCCATTGGCATGCCTATGAGGCCTAAGCAAAATTCCAATCAGAAGAATGTCAGTCTCTCCATTCATATGAATGAGACCCACACTAGAGCTCTGATTATACAGAGGGCAGCTGTGGAAGAAAACACCTGTTCCCTCGCCAATTCCCAGAGTTCTTGGCATTAGGTAAAATTTTTCATGGCACAGTACCCTCGGGCCATATGAATTGGTGGTGCCAGCTGAGTTTCAAAATGTAAATAAGGGCTAGTGTTAACTGCAGTACATTGAGAGCTGTGGCATCCAACGACTCAAATCAGTTGATCCCCGTTAATAAAGAGTGATTTCCCAGCATGTTACGACTGACATGCCATCACCAGCCTCACCAGAGATTCTGTTCCTGTCAGGACGGATGTGTTAGCGCTTAGCTTCATATCACCCCAGCTGATGTGTGAACACTTACCATTCATAGTGACAAGATACAATACTGTTTAAAAGTTTGGGGTCAGTAAGATTTTTTTTAAAAGAAATTAAAAGGCGCCTATTATGCAGAATCCACTTTTACATGGTGTTTGGGCTACAATGATAAAAATCCACCCACTCCTTTTTTTAAAAAACCCATTAAACAAAAGCAGTCTCATTAGACATGTAATTTTAAGCAGTGACGTCACACTGCTCAGGCCACGCCCACAGCCGCTGACTGACAGTCCTGCATTACCATAGTTTCCTCCCTCAGCGAGTTGTACGCTGTCCACCATTTTCTCCGCACTCTAGCAGCTTTACTGACAACAATGTCTCGTAAGCAGTCCCAATGTTCTGTTATTGGATGTAAGAGTGAACATAGGAGTCTTTATTTTCTACCAACATCTGAGCCATTGAGGACGCAGTGGATTAGTTTTATTTTTCAAGGTAATGCGCCCCAAAATAAACCTAAATTCTTTTATGTCCGTGCAAATCATTTCACTCCGGACTGCTTTGTGAATGAGGGTCAATAAAAAGGGACAATAAAAAACACAGGTTTTGCTAAGAAGTTGTTACTCAAGGATGGATCAGTACCAATTGTTCGTGATCCAGCTTTTAGTCTCTGGAGCAAAACTGGTCACAGCAGAAATGAAAGGGAGAGCACGCAAATAGTGTTGTTTTTGGCGGCCTGTTTTAATTTTAGTTTTAGTCTAGTTTTTGTGTCAAGCTGTCATTTTAGTTTTTATTAGTTTAGTCACGTTCATACTCTTTTTAGTCTAGTCAAGTTTCAGTTGACTGAAAGTCTGAGCATTTTAGTCTTATTTTAGTCAGAATTATTCATGACTATTTTCATCTAGTTTTAGTCGATGAAAACTGATGACATTCAGTCTAATTTTAGTCAATGAAAATTGTATTTTAGTCTCTTTTTAGTAATGCAATTCTATTAAACCCCATCAATATAGTATAAGTACCTAGTATTATAGACAAAACTAAAATTCTTTTAGCCAAACCCATTTTAAACAAGGTTATCTTATTATATTGTTACCTACAATATACTTTATAATGCCTTGAGATGTCTCTAAACCCTTTAAGACCTGAAGGCTTTTTTAGAAGGTTTTTTTTTTCTTTTTTTCTGAGCGACAAAAGTAGACTTATAACTCCAAAACTGTAGCAAGGAGAGTCAAAAGGTAGGTATCATTTGATAGAACACTTTTTAATATTTTAGAAAATATAAATTACATTAGGACATTTTCATGCTGAAAAACTGCTGATAAAAAAATAAAAAAATAATAATTATACATACATATATATATATATATATATATATATATATATATATATATATATATATATATATATATATATATATATAATTTTATAAAAAAAAAATATTTGAGATGGAATAACTCAGGAATGCAATAAGATCAGAGAATTTCTTTGTTGGTGATGCTCTCCTACATGTGAGCTGCATCTTTTTCAAATTTTGTGGTGATAAAGTGTTATTCATTTTTTCGCAGCTAGATGGCACCCACGGGCGGTAAACTCCGGTTTAGAGGCGCTTCTCAGCACTCGTTAGGAGTTTTTCAAAATGGTTAGATGCATTAAAAAGCTGAGTTTCTATGATTTAAGAAGATGATACCTATTTTGTGTTATTCCACGTTGGAAAACGAACATGGATGGGTCCGGAAACATTGGATACACAATGCACCCCGGAAAGATGAGAGACATGTTTTAGCCAAGTATGTCACATCATTCCATGAGTAATTCGGTTGTTAAGTCTGACTTCACGCGGCAGCGCTTCCGGGTCCTAACGCTCTATCTCATTCCACAAGAAAACAACAAATGGTGCTAATATACACACACGCAGGCCCGGATTAAGAACACATTGGGCCCTGGGGCTATAGCAACACTAAGGGCCCCCTTTCATATGATTGCCATGCCACAGTGTCTTGTACCACAAGAATTTTTTTTTTAATTATTATTATTTTTATATTTTTTAAAAATTCCTTTTATCAAATCATTTTATATAAGCACACTAAATATTCCATGCTATTAACATATTTTAAAAAATATTTAACATATAAAATATTTAACATATTTTAAAATTATATTGCATATATTGCTGACACAATAATTCTTTCCTCTGATTAACACAAAATAAACTATTTTGAAGAATGTGGGTAACCAAACCGTTGATGGTCCCCAGTGATTTCCACATTATATTTTTTTTTCCTACTATGGAAATGAATGGGGACCAGCAACTGTTTGGTTACCCACATTCTTTAAAATATTTTCTTTTGTGTTCAACAGAAGAAAGAAACTCATTCAGGTTTAAAACAACTTGAAAGTGAGTATGTGATGACAGGATTTTAATTTTTGGGGTGAACTATCCCTTTAAGCACAAGGGTCCGCATGCTATTAGGATGCTGTCACTTTAAGACCTGCACGCGTCCGATTTTCTCAACTCACTTCAGACATAACCAACTGTGTTTATGTAAACCTTTTGTGTATTTGACAGTATTATAGCGCAATCAGACGCGAAAGATGAAGTCCAGTAGTCAGGTGCTGTTTGACAGGCTTAAGTGTGTGTGCACGCTTCGGGTGTATGGGGTTGGGGTCAGAAAAAGCGCATCTCAGAACAGCACACGAATGACAGGTTTAACTGGCTTTTAAAGCACATGCAAATAAAGAACTTGTGATTGCGAATAAGTGCAGTGTCCCGTGAGTAACTCTACCGCTGTGTTAACGTGTGATGTGAATGTGTCGAGGTCGAGATGTACGGATGCGGCACCAGAACTGCAACTGATAAAATGTACTTCAAAGGCAGAAAGTGGAGACAAGTCACACGACATTGGTGTTCGTCAAAAAAACAGTAGGAAAGTTAATTCGGGATTTTTACACGGGTGATGATGATGAGAGAAAAACACTGACATTCTGAATTCAAACGGCAATAAAATCAACCGACTCGTCCCTGTAAATGTTGAAAACACCTTACGTTTTAATGAGAAACAATTACTATCCGAATAGGGCTTAACTCGTAATAAAAATAATAACTTGATGCAGCTGCTATCTCACCTTTTTCAACGTGTAAAGCACGCAGATCGGCGACGGTGTCGGGTGAAGATAATTGTGAGCTGCCGCTGCACGCGGGGTCTTCCACTGGCTCGGATGTTTTATGTGAACCGAAGCAGTTAGTTTTGTAATTTTTGCTGTAAGATTAGCATCCCTTTTCTCCCTTTCAAGCTTATTTTTCATTTTTTGCGCAACACTATCACTTTTTTTAATCATTTTGAACACCAGCGAGGCTGAACAAGCAATAAAGGCCAATTTTCTAGTCTACATGCGATGCGATAGCATAATGCAAAGAGGCGTTTCCCGGTGTCATGTCGCGAATTGTAAAGTGATTTTGATTGGACAGTGATTTATCAGTCAGGCACATTTTCCAATCATTTTTTCTTGTTATTTATTAGACACAAATCAACCACCTTTGACTTGTCAATCTCATTTCCTCCAGCCAATCACGGGCCCCCTCTACCCGCGGGCCCTGGGGCTTCAGCCCCACCTAGCCCTTATGTTAATCCGGCCCTGCACACACGATGTGGTGTAATAGTACAAAAAATATATAATTATAACCTTTATCTCCATACCAAAATCCCAGATGGCCAGACTATATAATTCATCTTTTATAAATCGTTAAAATATTAATGTCTATGACGCTGTGAGCACGGAGACTGTTGTGTACACTTTAAAATGATTAACTTTTTAAAATGTTTGATGTTTATTATGAATAAATAGCGCTCATAAACGGCCGTCGATGGCATTCTCAAGTGAAATGAGTCGAGGCTTGGACCCAGAAACGGCGTTCCTTATGTCATGACTTAACAAGCGGATAGGCCTATCTTGTGATCAACGGATTCATTTTAATCGTAAGAATCTGCTTTAAATAATGATGTGCATTTTCTATGATCTGTGCATTTTTCATTAAGTTATGAGCACGTCTACATATTTACCTACATATCGGTCCCTTTCTCTATGTCAGAGGAAGTGACATTGCCTGCGTCTGCGCAGTGCGACCTGATGCAGAGACATAGGAAACAGAAATACTGCGAAATAACGCGACTAAACGAGACGAAGTAACATTATAACATTTTGGTCAACGAAAATGAAGAGACATTTTAGGCTTTTATTTTGTAAACCACATTTAGTCTCGTTTTTATTCGTCAACAATATTGCATTATACGTTTGATTATAGTCATCGTCACATGACCAGCATTTACGTTGCGTCTCGTTTCCTTTTCGCTGACCACGACGATATTTAGTCATAATTTTCTTTGACGAAAGCAACACTAGCACGCACTTTATTGCAGTTCATCAGATCTAAAGTTCACCAGTTTATTAAGCACCCCCATCGAGAAAAAGAATAAGGTCTGTATACATTTGTGTACTGTTAGTTGTAATGAGTGTTTTGTGTAATTCACTGTGAATGTTGATGATAATACAAGATTGAGAGAGAGAGTTAAAGAATAAGATTTTAACACGCACTTCTTGTACTGTGTATTATTATTAAGCATACGGTGATATTCTGGAGTGAAAACAGACTCTTCATGTTTTGTGTGATGTACAATAAACTTAATCAGTAAAGTTTTAGCCATCATTCGGACGCGGTGACAGCATAATTTATAAACTCTGACTGTTCTATCTCCATGCAGCATATATTCTCTGGCTCTGTAGACATCATTGTCTGACTCCGGTTTGAACTGAACACCATTACTGACAGTTTCTGACAATTTCAGTGCTTGAGATTGTCCTGTTTGTTTGTTGCATGAGCTCTTGAAGCTCCACCCTCTTCTTGAAAGTGGGCCGGGAGCAGCATCTCATTTGCATTTAAAGGGACCCACACAAAAACGCTGTGTTTTGCTCACCCCCCAAAACTTGACTATTTTAACATACTATATACAAGATTATCTGTGGGGTGTTTTTAGCTAAAACTTCACATACACACTCTGGGGACATCAGAGACTTATTTTACAACTTGTAAAAAGGGACATAATAGGTGCCCTTTAATATAATAAGGATGCATTAATTTGATCAAAAAGTGACAGCAATTTGCATTGTAACAATATCTATTTCAAATAAATGCTGTTCTTTCTATTTATCAAAAAATCCTGAACTAAAATGTATCACAGTTTCTACAAAAATATCAAACAGCACAACCTTTTTAAATTGTGATAGTAATAAGAAATGTAATGGGGCTGTTGTGGCCTAATGGTTAGAGGGTCAGAATGGTAACCTGAGGTTTTGATTCTCAATACTGTCAGGAAATGACTGAGGTGCCCTTGAGCAAGGAAACTAAACCCCAATTGCTTCCCGGGCACCACAGCAAAATGACTGCCAACAGCTCTGGGTGTGTGTTCATTACTCACTAATCCTAATGTGTGTGCACTTACTTGGGTCGGTTAAATGCAAAGGACAAATTCTGAGTATGGTTTACCATACTTGGCCTTCTCTAATAAATGTTACTTGAGCAACAAATCAGCATATTAAAATGATTTCTGAATGATTGTATGTTACTGTAAACTGTATTGGCTGCTGAAAAGTCATATTTGCTATCACAAGAATACATTTTAAAATTGATTAAAATATGAAATTGATTAAAACTGTAATAATGTGTTTACTCTATAAACCTATGAATTCTGGCAGAATGTTTCTAATCCTTTAAAAATGTTGTTTGGTGTGACATACCTGTATTTTGTGCTTGGGGCCAAAAACACCAGGAGACAGCCTTTTAAAACAGTTTTCAGCTCATTTAACCAAGGGTGTTGGGCACATGGTGGGGGCAGCGGTGCTTAGTCAGCTCTGTTAATTCATGCAGCAGATGTGAACACTCTTTACTCACACTGTTTATTTCTAAATGGGCTTGACTTTCACTTCCACAACAGAAGATTGATTATGATTTTCTTTGTTATTCATCATTGGAAACCAGTCGTTTTGCGAGTAAAAGCATCTATAGGGTACAAACTTTGGCAGGCCTCTTCATGCTGTAATAGAGGCCTAATGTTACAAAATCTGACCAGGTAAGTCTCCAAAAATCTCTTATCTAACATCTTCCTTAATCATATTTACAACTTTACTCAACAATATCTAGTGATGGGCTATTTCAAAACACTACTTCATGAAGCTTCAAAGCTTTACAAATCTTTTGTTTTGCATCAGTGGTTCAGAGCATGTATCAAACTGCCAAAGTCACGTGATTTCAGTAAACAAGGCTTGGTTACATCATAAGTGTTTCGAAATGTTTCAAAATTTCAATGGTTCACGTGACTTTGGCAGTTTGATACACACTCCGAACCACTGATTCGAAAAAAAATATTCGTAAAGCTTCAAAGCTTCATGAAGCAGTGTTTTTGAATCGCCCTTCATTAGATATTGTTGAATGAAGTCGTTATTTTGGGGTTTTTTTTGAGGCACAAAAAGTATTCTCGTTGCTTCAGAACATTAATGTTGAACAACTGTAGTCACATGAACTGTTTTAAATATGTCTTCAGTAGCTTTCTGGGCATTTAAACGTGTTAAATATCTTGCTGTCAGTAGAGGCCCTACTGAGCCATCAGATTTTATCAAAAATATCCTAATTTGTGTTCTGAAGATGAACAAAGGTTTTAGGGTTTGTGGAACGACATGAGGGTGAGTAATTAAAGGGTTAGTTCACCCAAAAATGAAAATTCTGTCATTTATTACTCACCCTCATGCCGTTCCACACTCGTAAGACCTTCATTAATCTTCAGAACACAAATTAAGATATTTTAGTTGAAATCCGATGGCTCCGTGAGGCCTCCATAGGGAGCAATGGACACTTCCTCTCTCAAGATCCATAAAGGTACTAAAAACAGATTTAAATCAGTTCATGTGAGTACAGTGGCTCAATATTAATATTATAAAGCGACAAGAATATTTTTGGTGCGCCCAAAAAAAATAAAATAACGACTTATTTAGTGATGGCCGATTTCAAAACACTGCTTCATGAAGCATCGGAGCACAGATGAATCAGTGTATCGAATAATGATTCAGATCGCGTGTCAAACTGCCAACGGCTGAAATCACGTGACTTTGGCGCTCCGAACAGCAGATTCGACACACTGATTCATCTGTGCTCCGATTGAATGAAAAATGGCCTTTTTAACTGTTAATATCAAGGTCAGGAACATAACCTCACATCCTAAGCGGAAACAGTATTATATGCTTGGCTGTATGCAAAATCAATGTCTGCACCATAAGTGTAAGAAAAAACTGTTTTCACCGGAAATATTTATGTGAAGTTTGGCTCTAATAGATTATACTGCACCTTTGATATCCAGCCATTTAAGAAGTGCACTAAAAAGTCTGTCTTTGCCAACTTCACCCCTCTGAGTGGGACAAACCTGCAACATTTAATATAAGCTTCAGCTCAAGGCATGCAAACATGAACTTTACAGTGACTTTTATAGTACCCCAGACTCACGCAGCGACTTGAAACTCTAAGAGCGACGTAAAACACTGGCCCCACTGGTTATTCCTGCCAACTGTGTGATGACGTTATTTACACACCTCAAGGGAGAATTGTGGTAGTAGTGACAGTATTAGTGTTTTGGACCTGTGTTTCATGTTTAAAGTGCAAGGTTGCTGCACTGCATGCCTGTGTTATCTGCCTTATCTTCCAAATGTTTCCCTCAGACATCAGTCACTGACATATTGTGGATAATGAACACTTCTCTCTGCAGAAGATCAAGGGAGTCATATAGGAACTTGTCATTCTCTTCCTGCTATACAAAATTGCATTGAAAAGCCCTGTGCAATGAGATTATTTTCTTGAACATGATTTTATTTTAGTTTTATCGTTTCGGCGTAATATGACTGGAGACACTGGATGTGACTGCAGTTCTCAAGACTGCTAATAGACTGTTCGCAAATGCAACAAAAAACAAACATTTAACACAATAATTCAACAAAAAAAAATCAGGAAAACTTTGCATAAATATGTAGTTTCATCAAAGATCATCACATGAGTTGGCTTTATATCTTTAAAGGATTAGCTCACTTTCAAATGAAAATGACCACAAGCTTTACTCACCCTCAAGCCATCCTATGTGTATTTTTTTTTCTTTCTTTCTGATGAACACATTCGGAGATATATTAATAAATATCCTGATGCATCCAAGCTTTATAATGGCAGTGATTGATACCAGTGAGTATGAGCTAAAGAAAGTGCTTCCATCCAAATCCATCCATCATAAACATACTCCACACATACTTCACAAGTTGAATATGGAAGGTGGTCTGGTGGAAGCTGGATATTTTATTTCATAACTTTTTTTTTTACACAAATGCATCGCTTTTACTTTGAAAAAAAATGAAAACTAAAAGACTTTCAAATCACATGAGCCAATATATTATTCACATAAGAACATAGATAACATAACAAATGTTTAAACTGAGAAATTTTACAATTTTGAGCACAAAATGAGCTCATTTAAAATTTTATGCCTGCTACAGGTCTCAAAATAATTGGGATGGGGGCATGTTGTACCATGGTGTAGCATCTCCTGTTCTTTTCAGAACAGTTTGAAGATGTCTGGGCATTGTGGTTATGAGTTTCTGGAGTTTTGGTGTTGGAATTTGGTCCCATTCTTGCCTGATATAGGTTTCCAGCTGCTGAAGAGTTTGTGGTCTTCTTTGACATATTTTTCTCTATAGGTGAAAGATCTGCAGACAGGCCAATTCAGCACCCGGACTCTTCTACGAAGAAGGCATGCTGTTGTAATAGCTGCAGTATGTGGTTTTGCATTGTTCTGCTGAAATACACAAGGCCTTCCCTGAAATAGACGTCGTCTGCAGGGGAGAATATGTTGCTCTAAAACCTTTTATATACCTTTCAGCATTCATAATGCCTTCCAAAACATTTAAGCTGCCTGTACCGTATGCAATTATGCACACCCATACCATCAGAGATGCTGGCTTTTGTACTGTATGCTGATAATATGCTGGAAGGTCTCCCTTCTCTTTAGCCCGGAGGACACGCCGTCTGTGATTTCCAACAAGAATGTCAAATTTGGACTCGTCTGACCAGAGATCACTTTTCCACTTTGAAACAATCCATTTTAAATGAGCCTTGGCCCACAGGACACAACGGTGCTTCTGGACCATGTTCACAAATGGCTTCCTTTTTGCATGATAGAGCTTTAGTTGGCATCTGCAGATGGCACGGCGGATTGTGTTTACCGACAGTGGTTTCTGGAAGTATTCCTGGTAATGTCATTGACACAATCATGCCGATGAGTGATGCAGTGTTGTCTGAGGGCCTGAAGACCATTTTATTAGTTTTCATTTTATTAAAATTGGAAAAAAAAAAAAAAATTCCCAACATTTCCAGAATTCGGGTATGTTTATGATGGATGTATGTGGATTATTACATCATTACACGTACATTACATGATTACTAAATGTTTTATTTTTGGAGCTGATGACTCCTTTCTTCAGTCTGAAGCCAAACGCTGTTTCTCTGTTCGTCTAGAAACTACAGCACACCTGATAGGCTTGCGCATGAGTATCATATTCTATTATTGCACACATGCAAAAACACCAACGAGACAGATCCCTCAAACAGAATTATAGTAGTACGATGATAAGTTCTGAAGTCAGAATGGAATGATTTTCATTTTTAATAGGCCGCGCTGTCTGCAGCCCCTCTGCTCCATGATCACACAGGCTGCGAATGACACATATAGGATTGAACTGGGAGCAGGATAAAGCTCACGTCGCCAGCAGCAAGCAGAAATCACAGTCTTAAGAGTCCTCCGGGTGCTATTCCGCCTGGCGGTGCATTCAAGCAACACTTACAAACATGTCCTGCCCAACTAACTCCAGAGGTCCCCAGCCAAAGGTCTGCTTTATGATCCCTGGAGCTCACACAGTCGGACTGGGAAGGCAGGCACATAAAAAACGCCTGGCTATGGATATCAAAGCTTCGTTTTTCCTTCTCCACTTCTCGCCCTTTCTTTTTCTCATTCTCTTGCAGTTGCACTCATTCTTGCTCCTTTAACCTCCAGCTATCAGCTATCTCTGAATGACGTTCTGTAAAAGTTCTCTTGTACAAAATGTTCTTGCAGTAACATAATTAGAATGTTCTCTCAAAGTTATTGATAAGCCTTCTCAAAACCATAAAGTGTAATGTTCCTTAAATGTCTGTGAGTTCTTGAATCTAAAGTTTAGTTTAGTAGTTAACAGTGTTTCATTAGTTATAGGTGCTTTATTGACCTCTGTTATTTCATTATTTTACTTTCAATTTTATTGTAGTTAGATTAGATTTTTCTCATGTTTTAGGCAAATTGAAGTTTGTGTTGTCTCAAATTTTCAGTTTGTAAACAACTTTTGTGGTGCATTTGCGTAATGAAAAAATCTATTGTTTAGTCTCTGAACGCTGGCTAATGTTCTGTAAAGGTTCTTTTAATAGGTGAACATAATTTCACCAAGTACAACATGTTCCAGGATCAACATCTTTAGCCACTTTCCACCACAGGAACTTTCCCCAGGAACTAGGGACTTTGGGGTGCTACTCGGTATGTTTCGACTGCAGGAACCAGTGACTAAATGAAGTTCCGGGTAAAAATTTCCCCCTCAGAAAGTCCCTGCTCGCGAGGTGTTTTTTTTTCTTTTTCTTATCAAAGTTCCGGAACATTTGGGGGTTGGACTTGGGCGCTAAACATGCTGATTGGTTGAGTTCATGCAGCATTTTATTTCAACCACCATTTTTAAAAGTCTGTTGTGGTGTGTGCAGTAAGATTTGTTTGCTATGCAAATCAGTAATGGAGTTTAAGAACTACGACCGATGGACCGACTTTATTAAGCTTATATGCGGAGAACGAAATCCAGCAGGAACTGAAAAGTCACATGCAGTCCTACGTCATCGGATTAATCAGACTAGACCGCGATGGAAACGCAGACAGCAGCAGGTCCAAGGGGAAAAAGTTCCTGTGACAAATTGTTCAGGATAATTTCAGCTTTTGTTGATCCTGGAACAACATTCAAATCAACCTATCATATCTGATGGACAAGTTTACAGTTTATGTCAAGTTTAGGTTTACAACCAGAGTTAGGTGCTTCTAAATCAGTGTTATTCACCTATCATTTCCCTCTGATTTTAGGGTAGGGTTAGGTTTAGGGGTAAGGATAGGGTTAGGACTAAATTTTTGGACAGGAATGTTGTTCCAGGATCAACAAAATATGTTGATCCAGGAACATGTCTTACTTGGCAAAATCATGGTGACCCTCTTAATATTACAAACATAATGTTCTTGTAGTAACATTAATAGAACGTTCGCTCAAAGTTATCAGGCTTAATAAGCCTTCTCAAAACCTTAGCATGAATTTCATACATTGTTAGTGTAACATTCTTTAAATGTCCGTGAGTTAATGAATCAGCTAATTTAATAGTCTGCAGTGTTTCATAGCTATAAGTGCTTTATTTGGCTCTGTTTTATTGTCGTTATATTGTATTTTTGTCCAATCCTGTTTAAGTCGTATTGAAGTTTGTTTGGTCTAAAATTTTCAGTTTAAAAACAACACTTTTGTGGTTCAATTGCATAATGAGGGAATGAAACATTGTAATATGGTCCATTACAAAATGTTCTTAGAAACCTAAAATTGTTAGCTAGGATGTTGGTCTTTTCTCAAAAAACTGCTTTGGCCCTCATGGATTGGAGTGCAGTCAGCTCGTCCCATGGGAACCCTTGTCCCGGGCAACTGCTCTTCCTCATCCTCACCTATCAGCCCGACCAATCTGACTGTGAGATACAGCAGGTCTCGCACACTGCCTGCTCTTTGAACACCCCTTCTCAATTCCCTTACCTCATTAAACATGAAAAGGAAGATCAGTGCTTTTGGAGTCAGGTTGGATGACACTGGCCAGTGAGACTGACAACATTTCTGTGGGTCAAAGTTATGGCAACATTTTCTTCCTTTTCAATCACTGAGGGTGGAGGACTGCCGTTCTCCTAACAGCAAAGGGCGAGACGAAAGTTGGCTGTCTCAGTGTCTCACTCTCCCATTTTGGCTGCTTGTAATACATTGACGTCTACTGGATGAG
Organism: Chanodichthys erythropterus; assembly: GCF_024489055.1. Lineage (NCBI taxonomy): Eukaryota > Metazoa > Chordata > Actinopteri > Cypriniformes > Xenocyprididae > Chanodichthys > Chanodichthys erythropterus. The sequence continues at coordinate 15,124,496 of NC_090222.1, read as the reverse complement.
GTCTTGACCATACAACGTGAAACGTTGCAAAACCACCAAATAGCTTTACATAATGGGTAATGATAACCCAGCATGAGCCACAACGTCCCCATCAAGCAGTTACCACTCTTATATTTTGCTTTGCAGATATATTATATGTCTCATGATGAATCCAATGACAGAATTTCTCCATTGATGTAATGCCCATGATCTGTCAGTTAAGCAAAGCATAGTTTATTGCCAGTCAATCACAGTCGGCCAACTTGGAAGAAGCCGAACAATTGAACGGCACACCGTGTACATTTGGTTTGACAGGCTGCAAAAATAACACCAACACCAGGCCCTAGAGAACTGGGCATGGACGTGTCTCCAAAATAAATGATTCCACACCAGAGAGGAGCCTTTACAGTTCACACTCCTTTTTTATTCGATATAAATTTGGATCCCGGGTGGGCGTTTTATAACTCTTAAAAACTCTTGAAAAGAAACGCTGTTTCCTTTACTGGCTGCCAGGATAGTCTCAGCAGTCTTGTATCACACCTTGAGTTTGGTCAAGGCAAATGGAAAGGACCAAAAAAACAAAACAAAACAAAACAAAAAAAACACACATCTGATTTCACCGTCTCCCTGGCATCAGTACATCCACGCCAGAAAAAAAGACACTTTTCAGGATTGTGGACTGTCAGATACTAGGAATACTAGACGTGGCATTTTCTGTCCATCGCATTGTAAAAGGTGCCAAAAAGTGGCTTTTTAACATCTTATTACTGTCAATCATTGCTAAATACATTCAGTTATATGATGCATTAATACTTACAAGCTAAACTATGCTGACGCTTGTCGACCATGTTGATCCAGATCATTAAAATTAATAGTGACAGAAAAAAAAAAAGTTGTACTTTTGAAGTGAATGATAAAATACTTTCACCTAGCCTAGCAATTATGTTGAACTAGTCTAACTTTAACTAGTTGAACTACGTATGTATGTGTGTATGTGTGTGTGTATGTATATATAGGCCTATCAAAAAAATTTTGCTTGTTCAGGGCGGGATTATCTCTTTGTCAACCAATGATGGTTGAGGGGCGTGTCCATGAAACCAGTTTGAAAACTTCTATTATATTTGCAAATCCAATCGGTCACGTCATTGCTCAGAATAAAAGAAATAAAGTGTTTTATACGGATTTCAATTTTATAGTTAATTATATTTTGGTGGATGTTCTGAAACAAAAAATATAATCAAACTTTTAGAATTTCAGACATAAAACTGGCAATTAGTCAAAAACACTGACTATTTAATATAAGACCTACAGCGCAAGTTTCAGAAAAGTGCAATTTATTGTGTTCTTAAACATCAGTCCACCTCTCTAGATTCAAAAGATTGGAAAGCTGCGCAAACTAAAATACTCCAAAAATCGACTATTTACAGGTGCCACACTGCATTTGGATCACTGGTCCAGACTGGGAATTGTCCAGGCTCTGGCTAAGCCTACCTTGCATAATTGGTTAAACTTGGCCTGGTCGCTTTAACCCAGGTTAGCCTATATATCACTGTCTTGAGGTTCACTTTATCTTAACATCTTTAATGCAGACTTAGGGAACCTCTCATGTTCACTTCAAAGCCCCGTTCGGAAAGCCTTCAAAGTCAGAGACTAAAACCTCCGGATTGCCCTCAGAATCAGAAGCCGGGCTCTGGCTGAGTGTGGGAAAGTTTGTTAGGGAGCGACTGCATTTTATACTCTAATTCTGTTTATTTTTGGAAATTCACTCATTAACATCTCCAGTGAAAAGATTGTCCAGAGAAGTACAGGATGGAAAAGAACTTTATTTATAAAAGGTGATCTGTGACAGAAGGGAACGCGTACGGTTACAAAGTAAATGTGACATTATATCGCTAGCGGACAGTTCTCATTAACATCCAGTGGAACAGACAACAGGAATGAAACAGGCCAGCTCAGGTTGACTCACAGGCTATTTGTAGACATAGTGATGGCTCACATCAATTAAACATGTTTTCCTCTTTAACTTGTTTTTGTTGTTTTTCAGAGGATCTCATTCACAAAAAAATAACTTTACACCAAAAGTTTGAAAAAAAAAAAAAAAAAGGAATACAGGAAAGATGAATCGCTAACAAAAAATGACAATAGTACATTTCTTGATCACGCAAGTTGATCTGAGCACTTCATGAAGAAAGACGGCCAACAAATGGCAACACTGCCTCAGGAAAGAACAGAACGATTACCTTTTTTTCTACAGAAGAAACATCAAGCCTGCGTGTCGTGGTAAACACATCACGTGGGAATACAGAGGAAATGATTGGTTTTAAAAGGGGGCTCCCCCCGCCGTCTCCTCACTCACTTTGTAATTTGCCTCAACAGTAAATCAGAGCTCACTGCTGGGCCCTCTGACTTCAGCATGGAGTTGTCCTCTCCCAGCATTCCTGCGCTCATGAATCATTCTGATTCCTGGCTTCCACCAGGCATTTCCTCTACAACTCTCTCCCTCTGAAAAGGAGCAGAGTGCTGCTCACGATCCCGGGCAGCCTTCAGTTTGGGCCACAGGAGAACAAGGAACACAGAATGTCATTCTAGAGCTTTCCAGATTTCATTCCAACTGTTAAAGGAATATTCAATGCAAGTAAGGTTTAGTTCAATACAAGTTAAGCTTGACAGCAATTACCATAATATTGATTACAACAAAAATGCAAAAAGATGAACGGGACCAATCTATTAAAATACTCACACTTTCAATAACCACAAGACGTAAACAATATACTTGTTAACATGTTTTAGTGTGAAAATTTGCTTTATAACCTTTTCTGTGTAAAATTATATCCAATTTTATATGTTTGCTGCCATTTTATAACAATTGAACACCTGAAACCCAAAAATGACCATAAAAATGAGAACAACTTTATAGCTCAAATAATACACAAGTTTCAATACAAGAATTCACTATATAAAAAGACTGTAAAAATAGGGCACAATGTACCGTATAAATATGAGAGGATTTTCTGTATTGTTTTTTTTTTTTTTTAACAGGTGCTTTACCTGTATTTTGAATTATGCATTGCATTGTGTTAACAGAAATTTCCGTAAAATTACTGCATAATGTCCTGACTTTTCCGTTTTTATTTTTTACAGTGTTACCATTTTCATGAAATCATTATATTATATTATATTATATTAATTATATTATATTATATTATATTATATTATATTATATTATATTATATTATATTATATTATATTATATTATATTATATTATATTATATTAATCTTCCCCATTAACTTTTAACTGTTTTTTTTTTTGTTTTGTTTTTTGTGAGGGGTTGTTTTATTGTTTTTTGTTTTTTTAAGAAAATGAGAGTCGCAAATAAATTTTATGGTAATCAAAATTATCCCACAAGAGCTGTCAATTAAGCATAACTTGTATTAAACCTGGAATATTCCTTTAATTATTTTGTTGTTGTGTGGATTTTCACATTTACCGACTTTGTTCCCAGACCATCTAGAAGTCTTTCAGCAAAAAAAATCGTACTCTTACATACTGTAATATATCTTTATAATAACATTCATATAAAGCAAAGTAAGATCTATAAGAAATCCATAGTGCCATTGGAAAAAAAAAAAAAATCACAGAAATATCCTAGAAGAGCTTTGAGTTGCTGTTTCTCAAAGGGTGGATAGAAAGTAGAAAGAATTTCTTAAATTATTATTTCAACAAACAATCAAAAACTGCTTCTTAGCATTTAAAAGACCAAAGTCGGCTAAATTCTCATCTTATTCAATTATATACAAAACATACAACGTACAATACACAGATCACTTCACAAGTTCACGAATGAGACCAGTTCCGAAGCTCCCAAAGCAATGTAAGCATGTCGCGTGTATGTCAGCCTGTGCCTTCGTGTGCAAGTGTGAAGATGTATCTGTCATTTCATATCATGGCGTGTATCACCACCCTCCCGTTAACCTGGTGAATGTAGGAGCTCTGCTTGTCAGCCAGGCTCTGAGTGGCCATTGTCTCATCATCACTGGCATCGGGCTCCTCTTTGATCCGGATGACCCCAGGGTGAGTGTCCAGTGGCTCAATGGGTGAACCGAAGCTGCGGTTGGTGTCGGGGCTGTGCTTCCTGATGACGCCACCAGAGGGCGAGCTGTCCTCCTGCATGGCATGGTCATGAAAATCCTCTTCCTCTTCTGACTCCTGCAAGTGGACGTTCGGCTGACGAAGCTGCTCGATGGATTTTGATAGCATCTAAAGAAGAGAGAAACACGATTTATTATTAGTGGAAGTTCTGTCAACGTACATAATCATTTCATGAGTGATTTCTTGTCGCCATGCCAATTCAGGCAACACAAACAGTGTCGTTTATCAGAACTGGAACTCATACACAGGATAGAATAACAGCTAAATAGCGAGGAGGAATCTAAACCTCATATAAATATAGCCTACGTCAAGCAAATATAGTCACTGTGTCCTGGAATTAGTAACATACTTTTTATATCTCCCACTAAAGCTGGATGTAAAATTACACAGGTGCCCTATTTAGCACAGGTAAAACATTCATTTATTAAGCCAGAGAGCTAATCCCTGATTTCACAGCATTCATGACCTCATTTCCCTCAGAAATCGTTTACTTCTAGCTACAGCTGTTTAGGGTTACAGACCATCCAAAGAGAGATTATTTACTCTTACAAGGAGTTGCTTCCAGTCACTTTTAACAGCTACACTATGCGTTTAACTCATTTTGGTATTTAAACATTATTTTCTACAGTTTCACATCATTTAAACATGACAAAAACAAATCAGTTAGCAACTTTCAAACTACATTCGTGCAACTACACCAGTCATTCGTGACTCAGACCAGACTTGTTTTTTTGTACATGCCCCTGGTGACTGAGGCCATAACAATAAATAGGCAAAACAAGTGCTCTCTAGGCACTTTTGATCTTCATGTCTGAAAATTGCACATGTAACCTTGAATTTCCCATAGCACTCTCAGCAATAATAAGGCAGATCAATCTGCAAGCTCCCGCTAACAATGGAGTCTTTCACAGCGCGAGCCTCCCGTGTCGCTAACCTTGCATGCGCGGCAGAATAATTGCACTTAAACGGATGGCCAGGTCACGGCTGCTGGTGCACAGAAACACAAATATTTCCACAAGGGAACAAAAGTATGTATTCTATCCACTTTGGTGCCCATTTGAACTTGTCCCTGTGCAATTTTGTGGTGTTAGCACGCAACTGATGCCTTAAGCTATGCTAATTCAAATGCCTCTTCTGAACCCAGCACAAGTTTTCCTCCTCACATAATGGAAATGGGCTGTCCAACTTTAGTTCCCATGTGAACTGAATGGTATTTCAAGGTAAATGTGTTTTTTGATGACAATATAATCATTCAGCTTCATCCTCATCTTCCCCATGATAGCACTAAGGGTGTTTTTAGACCTTTAGATCATTTGCTTTGTTCCAAAATGGAGACAACATTTCAAAGCTTACCAAGTTGTTTTTATGCAAGTCACATGTGAGATCATCTGTCCTCTGAGTGGTCAGAGTGCACCTGTTTATGTTCTTGGATTTATGTGAATTTATGGGGGCTTTGTGGCTTTATTTACATAGAAGCGTACATTAACACTTTTATGAATGTTTGTAAGTCTTCATTATCCCACTATCTAATAAATTATAGGCAAAATAATCATATACCCTGTTGTAAAAAACAGCATATGCTGTTAGGTATGTTTTGAAGCACGACAGCTGGTTTGTGCTGGTTTATGCTGGTCCTGAGCTGGAGCTAGTTGCTTAGGACCAGCACTTAAACCAGCTCATGACAAACCAGTTGGGGTGAGCAATTACATGACAGTTTAAAGGGATAGTTCACCCAAAAATGAATATTTGATGTTTATCTGCTTACCCCCAGGGCATCCAAGATGTAAGTGACTTTGTTTCTTTGGTAGAACACAAATGATGATTTTTAACTCCAATCGTTGCCATCTGTCAAAAAACATGCATAGACAAATCCAAATTAAACCCTGCGGATCGTGACGACACATTGATGTCCTAAGACACGAAACGATCGATTTGTATGATAAACTGAACAGTATTTATATCATTTTTTACCTTTAAAACACCACTATGTCCAACTGCGTTCAGCATTCACTAAGTGAGGTCTGATCGCGCTCTGAAAGCGGAAGTGATGTCTAGCACTCATTGAAGTATAAGCACGAAAGATCACTGCTGTTGTCAGAGCGCGATCAGACCTCACTAACCGAGTGCTGAACGCAGTTGGACATAGTGGTGTATTAGAAGTAAAAAAAAATGATATAAATACTGTTCGGTTTATCACACAAACTGATCGTTTCGTGTCTTAGGACATCAACGTATTGTCAAGAGCCGCAGAGTTTAATTTGGATTTGTCTGTGCATGTTTTTTGACTCTTATAAATTGTGTTCCCATTGACATGCATTATACAGCTGACAGACGGCAGCGGTTGAAGTTAAAAATCATCATTTGTGTTCTACTGAAGAAACAAAGTCACCTACATCTTGGATGCCCTGGGGGTAAGCAGATAAACATCAAATTTTCATTTTTGGGTGAACTATCCCTTTAAGATTAAGAGGTCTTTGGCTTCCAACTGCGATAACTAATGTTGTCACCCAAAGAAATAGACACTTATGACATTGTGAATTTTCATACAGCTTGGAGTTTGTTTTCATTTGGGCTGAAACCACCCCATTCAGGCCATCTCAGGCCAATTATTTTGGTGTGGAGCCAAGCATGATTGCCATGTTCATATATGCCTAAACAAACCAAAATAAGAGAGAAAACGTGCTAAGTTTCTAAAAAAATGCTCCAAACGAGCCAGGTGTGAAAACACCTTAAAATCATTGCTGCCCTGACAGTTGGTTAAATGACTGTACCTTGTTGATGTGGACCTGTTGCTGGTACTGTTTCTGCTTCTCCAGGAAGTTCTGATGTTGCTGCTGAATCACAAGTTGAGCTAGTGTGCTCTGGGGCAGCGGAGCCGATTGGGTGCGGTTTAAGGGCCGGTGACGAGGCAGTTTGGGCCTGGTGCTGCTCGGAGAGCTTTCCATCATGGCCAGCGGAGAGGGAGGATGCACAGGACTTTGACCTATGTAACAAAATATATGTATCTGATAAATATAAATGTAAATAGAATTAAAGTTTCACCTCTCTGCTCTGATTTCATTTAAAAGAATAGTTCACACAAAAATGAAATTTGCTCATCCTAGATCTGCATGTTCCCTAGAGAAGAAGCAATGCTCAATTTGTGAATGAATCATCCTTTAGAGTTGGATTTTTTCAATGAATTGGATGATCCAGTTCACAAAACCAATCTGAATTTTTTAATTACAAATTAGTTGGACTTAAAGCTAGAAAACACTACATGACTTCTGTGTAGATATACAGACTTACAGTCTGTGCTCTGCAAAAATGATTGACTCTCTGTTTATTACTGCTCAAAACTTCAGCAAACAGTTTGTTTTATTTGAATTCAAGTCCTCAGTCATTATTATTGCATGCTAAGAGGAACAGCCACGATAGAGTTTGTTGTGTTCAGTCTTGTAGTGTGTGATCCTCAGTTGTTGTGTATGCTGCCTTTTTTTTCTCTTTAAACATTCAGTCTACAAATGTTTGAAACCTAGTATTTAAAAATCTTTTCAGAATTTAAAAGTCATATAGTGTATTACAGCTTTCAGTCTTTATAAACTCAGACTCAATGACCCAGTTGCAGTAGTTAGCAGTATGTTAGTCACAAAAAGAGATTGTTTGACTTCAGAAGACTTTGAAGCCTTAATGTTGCTTTTTTTAAAGTTTACAAGATTCAGTCATGAATGTTTTAAATTTTAAACCTTTTGTAATTGTTATTTTAATAACAGTTACAGAAGAATAAAATAAAACATATTTCTTTACCAATTGGAACTGGTAAGGGTTCAATTTGAGCATCATCACTGTCCTCGACAGAGCTCATTTCTCCAGTACAATCAGCATCTGGATCATATTCGCAATCTCAACTATATTCTCAAAACTATCATTTTCATCATCTTCAAAATCAATATTTTGATCCCTGACAGCTTCTTCACCAGATCCTCCATCAAGTGACTGACTGATACTAATATTTCATTACATACAGTACTTGCTCTGCAGTAAATCGCTGAGCCATTTTAAGTTTTGCTGATGATACTTGTGGATTTTTTTTGTTTTATGCCTGCTGTAACTATGAGTGAAACGTCACTTCATCATTGTGTATTAGACATTGCACACATGGTGGCTTATAGCAGAAATACTTACACTATTACATACCTCGGGTTGCTAGCGACCCTATACACATAAAATTACCCAATACACAAAAAATGAATTTCGAAAACAGAAATTCTTTTATAATTTTTTTTCTTATGAATAGATTGAGGAATACCAAGAAGGCTGAAGTATAACCCAATGTATGGTTTTAAGGATTAATGACAGAATCATCAATTTTGGGTGAACTATTCCTTTAAAAAAAACTTTTAGGCCACAAGCTAAAAGGTTACAGGTTCAAACCCCACAAGGGAATATCTTGAGCAACCAACGTTGTGCTGCTGATCAAGGCACTTATCCTCATATTGCTCCAGGGGGACTATACATGTAACGGTAACACTTTACAATAAGTTTCATTAGTTAACAGTAGTTATCTACATTAGTTAACATGAACTAATAATGAACTGCACTTCTACAGCATTTATTAATCATTGTTAATGTTAATTTCAACATTTATTAATGCATTATCAAAATCTTGTTAACATTAGTTAATGCAACTAACATGAACAAACAATGAACAATTGTATTTTCATGAACTAATGAAGATTAGTAAATACAGTATCAAATGTATTGCTCATGGTTAGTTTATGTTAGTTAATACATTAACTAATGACTTATTGTATGTTTAACTTATTGTAAAGTGTTACTCATGTAACTTAACATTGCCATGTGAAAGCCATTGAAATACAATTTATAATCTTCTATTGAACTAGAACAGAGAGTTCTGAAGAATTCTATAAGAACCTTGTATGTCGAAGGCTCTGATGTTCTCACCAGTAGAAAGGATCTTTTGGTGGCGAAGTTGTTCCTTCTGGAGGAGGTGCTGCAGGAGAGCTTGGTGGCTGCTGCTCACTTTGGTCTCCATAGCAACAGACAGGGGCACTGGACCCAGAAGTTGGGCGGGCAAACCCTGAATGACCGCTGATACCCCGCCAGCCTCAACATGCTTCTCCTGAAGTCCTAAAGCAGCCTGACAGATGATAGAGAGGATATTGTCTTTTTTTTCTTCTCTTGGATCACTTGCAAAAGTTTTAAATATACACTGATTAAAACCTCAATATGTGCTCTGATAAACAAGGGATTATGTGGAATGGTCTTGAATTTTTCAGATCAAAATGTCTGTATAGCCAAACAGACAAATGTATCCATATTTATTTAATTTTCTAGGTAAAGAGCAATAACATATTTAAACTGCAAATTATCTGAAGATTAAACATTATTTGGAGCTATACTTAATTATCCTGGTTTGGCTGGACTTTAAACAGCAGTAATGGATGAGGTGAGTGGGGAGGGCTGGAGTGCAACCGACACCAGACACTTAAGCACAATATTTATCTAAGGCCTATAAAATCCCCCAAGGTCAAAGGCCAGCACCCTGAGGCTACACATATCATCCAGTCAGCCAGTGATGGCTAGTCTTTCATCAGTCAAAGCAATATGCAGCTGAGCCAAGACCATAAACTACATTTCCCCTCATTTATCAGCATAAACATCCACATAAAATTAATTAGAATTAAATCAGTTTTTAAAACAGAGTTTACAAGAGACATTTAAATTAAAAATGTGATTTATTAATTATTCTTTTATTTTATATTTCCTAAAATATTATAAAATATGTATTTTTTTTCAAGTTTCATAGTTAGACTTGACTTTATTATATTTCATTATATCAATAGACTTGATTATATCAATAGACTTGATATAATCGCCCAGCATCAAGTGATATATATATATATATATATATATATATACACACACACATGAGAACAAGTACATATATTGTGAAGATATATATATATATATATATATATATATATATATATATATATATATATATATATATATATATATATATCTTGCCACCATACTCATCGCAGTCTGATTCAGTGTGACAGACTTTATTAGGGCTTTTCACACTTGAAATAGTTAACCCTGTGTCATTCTAAACCCTGGATAAATGGAATCATGGGTTATCTTGCTTCATGTTTCACACTGCTTATAATTTATCCGGTGTTAACTTTTAATCCTGTGTATTCATAAGCTGATGTTTCACACTGTACATTCTTAAACCCTGGGTTCATATTCTTATTTGCAGTATATATTGCAGTAAATATTCTTATTTGAAGTCAGTGTCACTGATTGGATGACCACTGCATGATTACACAAAGGCTCTAACATTGCCCATGCAGTGTTTCTGTGACTGTCTAAAGCACGTGAATATGAGTACGCGACTGATTGTCTGTTGCTAAGCATCTAGTCGTAACATTCTAACGAAACGGAAACGGTCTCTTCTTCCCTCACTTCACTTGTCGCATTTTCTGTCAACATTTTTCCTCTCGAACGCTGAATTTACTGTTTGGCACTGTAATGCAGGGTTAACGGCGCAAAAGCGTTGCTAACCCTGCTCTGGAACAGGGCTTCGTAACCCCGGGTAAAAAGCGTTGCTAACCCCATTTCTAAATTGTGTGAAACATTCCTTTACCCAGGGTTAAAAGCGGTGTTTAGAATGACGATAACCCAGGGATAAGCAGTGTGAAAAGCCCTTTTGTATCATGTTGTTCATGCCGAAAATCTAGACTTAGTGTGAACAGGCCTTAACAGGAGAAGTCATGAAAGTCATGTCAGTATTTGACTTACACTGATGGGAGAGGAGGCAGCCGAGAGACCCAGGGAGATATTGGGCAGCGATGGAGACGTATAGAGATTTAACATAGACATTGAGCTTTCAGGCCCTAATAACCTCGGCTGTGACGGCCACCGCTGTGATGGAAAAAGAGAGAGAGGGATGGAAGAAGGGGAGAGAGAAAAAGAGATATTTTGAAATCCCACTATGGACCATTGGAAAGAGCAACAGCAACAGAACAATAAACTTTAATGTACTAAAACGAATGACGGTTTTGTTCCTGCCACAGCGGAGCTGTATGAGCTCAACGTGGAGGACGTAAAACCAAGGCAACAGAGAAACCCACAAATGCAGAATCGTATCCCAGTCGCTATCATTTCACAAACTGAAGTTAAACAGTGTCAGAGAAAAGAACTGATCAGTTTTCAACTGTACTTCCTCCACCCAGTGGTGTGGCCCATCAGCATGTGGCAGAGAGGCTGTACTGTTTACCCTCCAATCCCTCCTGCCTATTCACTGACCTGTATGTGGATATCCGGCCTTATTTGACCCAGGGGACCAGTTCCCTCTGAAAGAAGATACCCAATGTAACGGATCACAAACACGGCTCGCTTTCGAAACTGGCGCGGTGTCTGCGGGTAGCACCTCGACCCAGCGGTCCGATCCATGAGACGTCAAGCTTATGTCAATACAATAGCGATCGGGCGTGTTTGTGTTGTTAGTGTGTCTTTGGCTACCAGCGGCTGGTGGATCAATTAAGCTCAACCACCCACCACCTCGACCCTGGATCACAGCGCAATAAGCATTCCTTGTCGGCTATTGCATCGGAGGTCCATGGGAGTGTAAACAGTGGTGTTGAAGAATAACACAGCTGCTAAGCTGAGGCTTCACAGAGACATGTCACATTTGCCCAGAATACACCTCTTTGTGAGCAAAGTCCACAGGGACCCGGAGGAACCGAGCCATGAAGCCACCAGGAAGTGAGTCAGAGGGAGCTAATGAACATCGGCGAAAAGGAAAGGCCCTCCGCGTTCCTAAGGGAATATTTTGGGTTCAATACAAGTTATGCTCAATCGGCAGTAGGGATTCAAAAAAGTCTTGTTATTAATTTCTGATAAAAAATATTTTTATATTTTTCTGATAAAAATTCTTGTTTGTGGTGCTGTGCAATTTGGCCCCAAATTTTGTGATTATAAATCAATATGACAATATTATCATTATTACTAAATAAATAAATAAATAATTTAATTAAAAATATTACTATTGTAAATTTCATAAGCTGCTGAAATGTAAAAGAACACAGTGCTGCGCTTCAATTTTAAACATGCAGCATATATATATATATATTTATTTAATTAAATTGCAGCCTTTGCAGTATGCTGCACTAAGACATATTGCGATTTCGGTTGTGTTTTATTTATGATTATTTTCATGATTATTTATAATCATGCAGCCCTCATTGACAGCATTTTTGGCATAATGTTGATTACCACAAAACAACAACAACAACAAAATAGTAATAATTCTGACTTCTATGTTTCCTTAAAAAAAAAAAAAAGAAGAAGCAAAAACTAAGGTTACAGTGAGGCACTTAAAATTTAAGTGAATTAGGGTCATTTTTTTGGGTGATTTAAAATATGACATTTATTATTTTAAGGTGAATTGAGGCAAATTTGTTGGATAATTTAAAATATGAAGTTTATTATTTTATAAAAGCACTTTTTCAAACTATAATCATGTTAGCATTCATATGTTTTACATCTTGTGCTAATACGTTTGAGACAGTGAGTATTTTAACGTTTACACCATTTAACGTCCACTTCCACTGTAAATGCCTCAATGTAGGAATTTTTTTTTTTTTAAATGGATGATCAAAATTAATTTTGTGGTTATCAACATTAAGAACAACACTGTCAATGGAGCTTAACTTGTAGTGTATCAAACCCAGAATATTTCTTTAATATGCACACTATATTGAAGGATGAAGGTGTCCATAGGTGATCCCTGAACTTTGTTTCGAGCAGTATCTGATCTACTCTTTCTTGCCCTGAGCTTTACGAGAGCCGCAGGCAAAGAGAACCACATAGCTATGCCAGTAAATGTTAGTGGTATAGAGCAGGAGTTTGTGGGAGGAAGTGAACTGAATCTTTATTGTCCGTGCTGGGAGCAGTTTTCATTGGACTGCGACGGACAAGCAGGTCACATGCTGTAGAGACAGAGTTCTGTTTTCATAGCTGCACAAGGACAGACCGGGCTTGTGTCAAGGAAATTTATGGGTGCAGCCTGGTGGCCATCAAATTTTCTTTAAGTCGTACAGGTTCTAATCGTTCAGGAAAGCTTTGATGAAACTGCTGTGAGAAAGCTAAACTGTTAATAGACTTTTGTACCTGTAATAAAACATGTTTAATGTAAGTACCTCAGTGCGTGTGGTGACTGGTAGTGAGGAGGGTCCGTTTTCAGCCCCCAAGGCACTGCAGGCTCCATTGGGTGAACTGGGCCCTGATCCTGGTGCACTGCTGCTGGCTGTGGATTCTGGGGAAGATTCAATTAAACAGACATAAGTTCAAGTGTATACATCATTGACAATATCATTTATAAGACACCGCAGACAGTCCGCGCACTGTCCGTGTGACGTAATTTTCGTCATCAGGAGGGTCCGCGGACATCCTTTTTATGACAGCGTGGACCTACCCTTCAAACAGCCTATCTCTAGTAGTTTAACTTGTAATCCAGTTATTATACATTCAATCAAAATCTGGAATCAGATTAGACGATCTCTTTCCCTTAAAGATTTATCACAGGCTGCACCAATCGCAAAAAACGACTTGCCCCATCGATGATGGATGAGGCTTTTGATGTTTGGAACAGAAAAGGGTGTGGTCTCACTGTCTGATCTTTATATTGATGGAAATTTTGCCTCCTTTGAACAGTTGTTACAGAAATATAACATTCCCAAAATGCACTTCTTACAGGTATTTGCAGCTTTGGGACTTTGTAGCATCGAATTCTAATTGCTTCCCCTAAATGCCCTCCCACCTCTCTATTAGATCCAATTTTTAAATGTAAATCAGTCAAAAAACAGGCTATAAGCAGAATTTACGAACTACTCAACATGTATGATTCAACACCCTTAAAACCTATTTAAAAACAATTGGGAGACAGATTTAGATGAACCGGTTTGGCACAAAATAACACAGGGAATTTTCTCATCATCCATATGCCTTAGACATGCTGTAATACAATTCAAAATTGTACACCGTCTGCACTGGTCTAAAGTCAGACTCTCTAAAATTAAAGCTGACATAGACACCACATGTGATCGATGTAGGCAGGCCCTCGCCACTCTTATGCACATGTTCTGGACATGTTCAAGACTTTACACATTCTGGCTTTATATTTTTGAGAACTTTTCTGGGGTATTTGGAAAGATAGTAGAGCCATCCCCATGTATTGCATTTATTGTTTGGTGTGGCCCCAGTAAACACCTCTCTTAGGAAAAGGGAAATTAACATGTTGGCCTTTTGTTGTCCTCTGGCTAGGAGACTGATACTGTTTAAATGGAAAGACCCTAATCCACTGACTCATGAGCCATCTTAAGTTGGAGAAAATTAGACATAGAGTCAGAGGGTCTACTGGCAGCCTTTCTTAACTTTTGTTGAGGGAATGGAAGCAGGCAACATGGCAATTTAAAAATGTTTTATTTCATGGACGTCTATGTATGCATGGTGATTTTATGTTTATGTCTGGTGTTCGGGGGAGGAGGGTTTAGTTATGTGTGTTTCTCCTTTCTGTATAATGTGAAAACTAATAAACTTTGATAAAAAAAAAATGCATGTCATGCCATTGATCCATCTCTCGATGTATTTTATGATATATTGACTTGCATCTGGCGAACAGCAATAGGATGATGTCATATTTGGCATATTTGCATAAGTTTTACTGGATGACAATCTTGCCACTATGTTTTTCCAAACCCAACCACCAAATGCTGCCACTGATACATTATAAATATACATAAGTGACTGAAATACCATGGAAAAATCATTCAACTGGCCAAGGCTCAAAACCACATTGGATGGAACTCTGGATTACACCTGCCAGAGCGGCTGTTACATAATAACATCAGCACACTGAGCTTCACAGACAGTGGATGGAGAGAAACTGCCAGTGGACTGCCAACCAGTAGGAAGTCTTACTGTTTATGCCCCAGGTATATTGTCTAATGTGAGATGCATTATGGGATGGAACTCCTACCCAGAAGCTCCAAGGCTCTCTTTTTGAAGGGTGTCATGATACTCCCCTCCTTCCTCCTGAGGAGCGGGCTGCTCCTCCTCTCTGCAACCTTCTGCTTTAATCTGGACCGCACCTTTAGATTGGGCTCTGAGACTGAAGAGAAAACAAAAATACACGTCTAAATCAAATATTCTGAATCTAAACTCTTTTTAGCCAAGTGTTGTTATGGAAATGTTTTGATGTATTTGTAGCTATGCCTGTTAGTAAGCAGGAGAGGGGAATCCACAGTGGTGTGTAGTAACATACTGTGATGTTACAGGTCTGTGATTAGATCTGTGGGAATTTACCGGCTGTTTTCAAAGATCAGAGTTCCCTCATCATCTGGAGTAAATTAGGCTGAGTAGCACAAAGGTTTGATATACAATGACCATAAAAAAATATATATATGTTCAGAAAAATAAGAAATGTTGGCATGATGTAATGTTTGAAGTAAAATAGTAAAGTATAATATTAGTTTGGGCTCAGTAAGATTTTTTTTTTTATATTAAAGAAATTAATGCTTTTATTTAGCAAGGACATATTAAACTGATCAAAAGTGACAGTAAAGTCATAATGTTACAAAAATTAGTCTCTTTTTTCATTTTTTTATTCATTAGAGAGAGAATCCTGAAAAAAGTATCCTGGTTACCACAAAAATATTGTCATTTTCAACATTGATAATAACAAATCGAATCAATTATAACAATATGACTGTTTTACTGTATTTTAATCAAATAAATATATTATTATTAATGCAAATATGTAATTCTTATTATTATATTAATATCCAGGATTAATATTTTATAAATACTACAATAATAGTAACAGCAACTTCAGTTTAGATATCTTTTATTAAGTCAATTTTGCAAGCACTCAAGTGTGCAGTGGTTTTTTATAGTGAGTCTCTGTACAGTAGTCATTAAATTAACAGATAAATTTGGCAGATGTTTTGGTGAATGAAAGCAACATGCGTTCTATGCAAAAATATATTAATGCAAAACATACAAAAAAAATGACAATGACTATGATACAATTTTTTTTTTTTACATCATTATATTTAAATTACACCCTGTGGAGTAGTTTACCATCATTTAAATACTGTTGAATTATGGAGAAGTGTCTGTTTATATGACTGTAATGTACAGGCAAGTGTTTCTGAACAACTCCCTGATGGGAAGTTAGTGAGTAAGCCAGCCAGCCACCCACATTCAGTGCCTCCCTTTGGGAAACACCCACATCACAACTAGCAGCCAAAAATATCGAAATTTGGTCTCATTATGAGTGCTGCTTTATTTCTTTCCCCATCAGTTCCTCATTGTGCAGTAGTAACACCACCACCTCGTTAGCAAGTTATTATGTTGATCAATGGTTCTTGACTAGTTTTGCTTCACAACCCATATATATTGTAATAATTTCACATTTAATCTCCAAATTAATGCAGAAACAACATAAATATAGTATATTTAAAATATTTGATCTAACATATAGGAAGTATGCAGAAATTGAATAAAGTTATCAAACACTTCACAGTCTTCACTGCATAAATTATCAATTAAAATAAGAATAATTCTTATTAAAGCTATTAAAATGATTTTCACTCAAGAGCTGGGAGTGATTTTCTATTTGTCTTTTGCTCTTTAATTAACATCAATTACAGACACAGCAGGTTTATTAGGCTGCTGTAACTTTAAGATCTGACACACATGACGCGGATCTGAGACACATCAGCGGAAAAGTCTTAAATAAAGTTTTAAATGACTGTGATGACAGGTAATTTAAGACTTTATTTAACTCATTTAAGACTGTGCTTACAAGGATACTCAACAAAGCAGGCATTTTGGTATGCCTTTGTGTGTTTTTCTCTGTTCAAGCGTGAAAGAAAACTGAATGCATGGCTTTCTGTGTGCATGAGTCGTGTGTGTCTGCCACACAGACAGGAGATTCACAGACAGCGTGCCAGTATAGATTCGAGTTCTTTTTTTCATCTTATTGCGCTTGGATAATAGCACTTGAATGAATGTTAGTGTAATCATATAATGCAATGCTATTTAAAGGATGACGTGAAAAAAAGGATGCTGCGTTAATTGCGTTAAAAGCCCTATATATTTATGCGTGTGTGTGTTTGCCACATTATGTTGTTCAGCCCTCCAGTTAAGATCTTATGATCTTGATTTATTTTAGAAACGTATTGTTGCCATACTAAAAAGAGAGTTTGACCAAATGGAAATGACCATACAGGATGACTTGGTATGAGAAGTAGGAGTCATGGGAAGACACAGCTGCAAGTAGTAATCTCAAGGGAAAGAACTGGACCGCAGGCTGGGCTGCTATTTCAGGCCTCTTCAGAAGCAGAGGCAGGACTGTCTGCTCCCATCCAGCAGTGCGCTAATGGGATGTAAATCCCACTAGCGGAGTGGGCTGAGAGCGAACTGCAGGGAGCCCTCTCCAATCCGCCTTGCACCCCACACTGTCCTGATTGCCTTCTATTTTTATTCCGCGCTGCAGCCTATCACCACGGGAACGCTACCCTATTGATGTGAAGGTGGAAGAGCGATTGTTGGTGGGTTTAGTGGGAGGCTGTGATTGCGATGCCATGGGAGAACTCATCACTCTACTCCACAGTTTCGCTAAAAAACAGTGGTCATCACTTGGTTGGAGCGACAGGCCCAACACCTGCTTGATTTTTCCCTGAGCTGACATACAGCCTAGAACCAGAGGCCAAGTCAAACAGGAATATGTATGAGGCAAAGACTTAACAGGCCCATAAATCAATCAGATTATTACATTTGAAAGCAGCGCTGGAGGGTACGCACTGCCGAGTTCTATTTATTGTGTTGTCTCAAGTCAAAGATGAAGTTCCCTTCAAAGTTGTGCGGTTTAGCATGTCTGACAAGTGTAAAGAGTGTATATGTGCGTGTAAAGTGACAAAAAAAGTGCGTAAAGATCTTGTAAAGATCTACTACTATGGGTCAATAATTGACATTCACCAAGTGCAAATGTGGTTTAAAATGGCTAAAAAAATAAAACAAAGTTACTTGTTGTTAGTTACGGTAACTTAATCATGGTTACTTGTTAGTTACGGTAACTTAATCATGGTTACTTGTTGTTAGTTACGGTAACTTAATCATGGTTACTTGTTAGTTACGGTAACTTAATCATGGTTACTTGTTGTTAGTTACGGTAACTTAATCATGGTTACTTGTTGTTAGTTACGGTAACTTAATCATGGTTACTTGTTAGTTACGGTAACTTAATCATGGTTACTTGTTAGTTACGGTAACTTAATCATGGTTAAATGTTCAGAGATATAAGTGATATGAGAGACAGGGTTATTACTGTTAACTAAATCTAAACCATGAATAAAAGAGATAAAAGTCCTAAAATAACTAAAACTAAATAAACTAAAACCTATACATAATAAATAAATACTATAGAGACATATTTAAAAATAAATAAATAAAAAAAAATAATAAAAATGACAAAAAATAAATAAAAATAAAATAAAACTGGTCCCACTTTATATTAGGTGTCCTTAACTACTATGTACTTACATAAAAAAATAAGTACAATGTACTTGGTGGTATGAGTAGGTTTTAGGGTGGGTTAAGGTGTAAAGGATGGGTCGACAGTGTAATTATAAATGTAATTACAGAAATTAATTACAGCTGTAATTACATGCAGGTGTTCTTAAAATGTAAGTACAATGTAAAAACATGTATGTACACAATAAGTGCATTGTATAAAATGATTAATTTAAATGTAAGTACATAGTAGTTAAGGCCACTTAACATAAAATGGGACCATAAAACTAAAAATAAAGTGATTCAAAATATTAACAAAAACTATTATAGTATATCATTGATTTGTTTTTCTCACCAGTGTTATTTTAGTAACAAACACTTACTAAACTGCGAACTAAAGAAAACATTTTGCTACTTGTGTGTCTTGTATCATCAGTTGAAAGTTTATCTGGGATGTTTGAACTGAACTCTAGAACGTCTTGCGGCGACTGAATATTCAGTCACCAACATGACAATATGAGTCTTATATTGCAAGATCCAGTTTTTAAGAAATGGAAATCAGCTCATATATGATGCTGTGAGTACTGTCCTATTTGTCGAAACATGCAAAATACAATTTTATTACTGATTTTTGCAATTCACACTAATTTCGCACATTGTCACAATAATTCTGCACTCAGAACTAAAAAAGTATCAGCACTACATTGATTATCAGCTGATATCTTATAGATTTAAAAACAAAAAACAAAAATCAGCATTGTAAATGCTCGCGCAGACATCACACATCATTAACACGCTCCATGAGGCTATGCAGAGTTGTAGACATTCAGTCACCGAGCGCCACAAACAAACGGCAGCTGTCTTTACAGTTCCTCCTGAACCAAAACAACGAGCTTATGCTGCATTCACGCCAAGTCATAACCATAATTACGAGATAGCAACCCGTGATGTTCTCATCCTCAGACTCGGATTTATGCGTTTCTATACGTCAAAACTATCAACGCCGAAATGAATCTGCAGCAGTCAGGTGGTACAAGTAAGAGCTCTGTAAGTTGTTTACGTTATTTATTATTGTAATGTTATGTGCTTTAAGATATGAGGTAACACAGTCTCTCGTGACACTTTACAGACTCTGCTCAGGCTGTGCGTGTTCGTGTGTTTTGAAGGAGGCGAGGCTTTGGAGAGCGCTCTGAAGGGAAGGTGGGATCTCAAGTTTTCAAAGCTAACTTGCTATTGCTTGCCTTTCTGCAATTGGTTGCCCTACCTTTAAAAGAAGAGCAGAGTCAGACCTTTTAAAGGTAACTCATCTGTGCCTGTCCACAGCCTTTTTTTCTTTCATTAGTAAATACAAACACCTGTTTACTCAGGAGATGGGGGCTATGTGATGAAACAACACTGCCCTTGCAAATCATATTACTTCATCTTTGTATCTCGGTTCATTTTTCTTGTTTTTTTTCCCCTACTATATCCCTCCATCTCCAGTGGGGAATAATGGCGTAACATAATAAAGCAGGCCTGGTCTGACAGCCCAAAATATCCACCATTTAAGACACACAAACTCAAATCCCTCTCATCTCAGCTGCACCTGCTCCACATGTTGGGTATGTGGGTCAAGACTAAGAAGGAGTTTTTTTTCCCGCCTTCAATAAGCTGGGCTATTCCTGCCCACAGCAGTGTCACAAATGATCTTTTCTGATCACACGGATCTTAGGTGGCAAGTAAACAAGCTAATCATGTGATGCTTTGGAGATAAACGGCTTGTTTTTCTTTGACAAGTCCAATCAAGGCTTTTCCACAACAGTGAGATCAAACCAAAGCCACATTGTAGATGATACAGCATTGAGGACTCCAGGGAAATTAAGGATTACCTCTTAAAAAAGTGTCAGTTCTTGTAGCACTCACTAAACATGCAAAACAGCTTTGTTTTTGTTATTTCTCTCCACAGCGCTAACCTAAACCCTTGACATATGCCAGTCAAGCATCTCCCATGAAATACAGGACGTAGAACAAGCAGCATCTTTGTGTGGCTCCTGTTGTGTGCCTACATTGAGGGGATTCTAATTGAGACAGACAGGAAGAGGGGGAGGGGACCTTACACGGGTGTGACCACATATAGAGTTTGGAATCCAACTAGCAGGAAATAGGTTTTAAACAGTTTAGGCAATGGATAAGATTAACACACATAAAGAACAGGTAATTTCCAACACTTATTTTGCTTTCTGTAGCGTATTGACGGAAAATAAATGTTAATTCTTTATGAAATGGTTTATTCTAAAATTTTGTCACTTCAATAAGTTATATAATAATGAATTAATAAAAACTTCAAAATAAACTTTATAATTTGTATTGTTAATATTACTTCTTATGGGGAAAAAAACTGCACTGCATATTAATATTGAAAAAAATGTTGGATAAATTAACTTCATGTGGTGCAACCAACACACTGAAACAGACAAAAAACATAAAACAGGAAATATCATAAAGAGTGTCTGACAAGGTCAATAAGTCTCTTAAAATATCAGACATTTGGCAAAAATAGTAAAATATTGTGTGGTGTGACTTCCCAACAGCATAATTATATTTATGAATTAGTAATTCATGACATTTATAAAACATGTTTTTTACATTGAAAAATAAATTTTAAAACCTTTAAAAATAACAATAATTAAAGGTGCCGTAGAATGTCTTTTTAAAAGATGTAATATAAGTCTAAGGTCACCCCTGAATGTGTCTGTGAAGTTTCAGCTCAAAATACCACATACATCTTTTTTTATTAATTTTTTTAACTGCCTATTTTGGGGCATCATTAAATATGAGCCGATTCAGGCTGCGGCCCCTTTAAATGCTCACGCTCCCCACCCACGGAGCTCGTGCTTGCCTTAAACAGTGCATAAACAAAGTTCACACAGCTAATATAACCCTCAAAATGGATCTTTACAAAGTGTTCATCATGCAACATGTCTAATCGCATAAGTATGGTATTTATTTGGATGTTTACATTTGATTCTGAATGAGTTTGAGGTTTTGCTCCGTGGCTAAAGCTAACATTACACACTGTTGGAGAGATTTATAAAGAATGAAGTTGTGTTTATGAATTATACAGACTGTAAGTGTTTAAAAAATGAAAATAACGACAGTCTTGTCTCTGTGAATACAGTAATAAACGATGGTAACTTTAACCACATTTAAAAGTACATTAGCAACATGCTAACAAAACATTTATAAAGACAATTTACAAATAACACTAAAAATATCATGATATCATGGATCATGTCAGTTATTATTGCTCCATCTGCCATTTTTCGCTGTTGTCCTTGATTGCTTACCTAGTCTGATGATTCAGCTGTGCACAGATCCAGACGTTAATACTGGGTGCCCTTGTCTAATGCCTTGAACATGGGCTGGCATATGCAAATATTGGGGGCGTACATATTAATGATCCCAACTGTTACGTAACAGTGTTATGTTGAGATTCGCCTGTTCATCGGAGGTCTTTTAAACAAATGAGATTTATATAAGAAGGAGGAAACAATGGAGTTTGAGACTCACTGTATGTCATTTCCATGTACTGAACTCTTGTTATTATATAAATTCAATTTTTTATTCTAGGGCACCTTTAAGATTATAGTTACACCGCATGACATTAGAGTCATTAAATTTAAACTTTTCTTAAAATTTGTAAAATGTTTTTCACAACCGTGCGAGTCCAATATGAATACAAAGAGACATTTCTAAAAAAAAATTAACAGAATTTTTCCTTTGCTTTATCATGGTCACACCATATGTCATCGATCTTAATACTAAGTAATAGGGACCAAAGCAGTTCATATTTGTAAGTTTTCCTAACAGCTCAGGCTTTTTTTTTTTTTCTTTGTTGGGACTGCTTTCTCAGAAGGCTGTTTGAATTCCAGAACCTTCCGCTCCTTTTAGTTCTCAGGATATTGGCTGGTTTCAGTGGAGCGAAGCAGAAATTGATGCTGAAACCGGGAGGTTACTGTTCAAAAGCTAAGACAATAAACATGTCTCTTTCATGTGTCTATAAAGTGCTTATTTGAACAGAACAACCTTCATAATTACCTTAGATTAGTTTACATTTGGCACACAAAGTCTGCATAATTTGGAATTAAACCTCCGTTGCCTGATCCCTAAATTATGTAAATACACAACATGCCAACCCATATGGTGAAGCATTTAAGCAGGTATAATTGTTTACCATCATAATTCAAAGGGACACAAAGGGGAAGGAATGTAATGTCATTTCCGTGACTTAACAGCACAGTTATGAACAGTTCGCCCTTTGCAAGAACTCATGACTGGCCGGCCAAGTGGGAGTCATAACTCACACTAATACTGACTTCCTACGAGACTCCCTCCAACACTGAGTCAACAAACCTGTGGTGTTTTCTGTGAAAAGTCAAGGATTTTCTAAATAAATAAAGCCTCTTATATAGATGAAAATTATATACCTTTTAGCATTTTAGGAAATTTGTGGTTCCATTGCATGCTCGGAGGAAAAGAAATCCTACTGTGGAAAACTACTCTTCATTTGCTGTACTTAAACTATCCCTGAAATAATGCAAATATGAGAATTATCTCTCTTAAGGGATCCTGTATTTCTGGGAAAAAGACTCTAATCAGAACCCCTAGTCTCTTGTAAAAAGCAATGACTTGTGAGCAAAACCACATATTAAACAGTATGTGCAACGCACATTAAGGCAATATTACAAAATGATAGTGGGAACAGATTGTGAGTGACTCCTTTTTGAGACAGTACAGCTAATTTAAAAAAATGGATTTTGAGAGGCCAACTTTTAGAAACCTACCTGTCTTCCTCAGAGGAAAGTCGTCCCGGGAGTCCTGTGGGGAGGGCAGGGAGATCTTGCAGGAGGAGGACGTGCCTCCCAAAGGAGGTGAACTTTGCTCCAGAGAGGTGTGATGGGAGGCCCTGAACAGAAAGGAGATGCAAACTGAACTCCTGAACTTACCTCACAGTCATAAATACAGCTGACAGCCATTCTGTGCTCTAGTACCATCCAACTCGAATATCACTTTACTGATTATTAGCTAAAATCTCCTAAATTTTAATACTTTGGAAAGTCTTCCAGTCTCGCTTTATTTGATAAACTCCAAGTACATTTCACTTAATGTGAAATGTTTGCGGCATTTCTGTGCTACATCCATTTAAAATGAAAACTCTGAAATAAGCTCAATTCAAACAGCAGGTGTAAATGGCTTGTGCAGGTTACTTACGTGTACCACAGTTTGGAGCTCTGTGAGATTTTCTGGGGGACCCCATTTGACGCACCGTCTTTGGTGGATTTACTCAACAGAAACTCTTGGAGTTTCTGCTTGACCTCAGTGCTGGCCACTGCACCTGTCAGACCAGGAGACGCACACAGAGAAATCATGAGTATCTTGGGGTTTAATCTAATGATATCTAAACTTAAAATGCATACAATCAAACTGAGACATTCCTGACAGAGATCAGCTAGGTCTCTGCTTAGAGTCACTGTAAACAGAAAGAATGTTTGCAGAGTTTGGTTTCATTTCAAGGTCAGAGAAATGATTGTATTACTGCCACTCCCAGACACAGCAGGATCAGCCTCAACTCAAACAATAGCATCTCTCCTACACATTCACCCACACGCTCTTCTCAAGAGCTCCAGTTCAGATGCCTCTATAGCATTATTGGCTAAATATTTTTGCGCACCTTTAAACAAATGAAGGAATATCTCCCTCTTCTGGACAGCAGGAGTGAGGCACCCTTCAAGGCTGAACTTTATATTGATAAATGAAGATGTAATTGATCTGTTTATGGGTAAAACTTTTGAAACCTGTCAAGAACATTGAAATTCATTCATCTTTACCATTAAAAATGAAAATGCTTATAGAATAGGGAGCCTATAGAAAAAGAAGTCTATTGAAATAAATATCTAATGGTGCAATCAATCTTTTTTTGCATTATGAGATGACAATTAAGCACATTTCCCCCAAATTTTAATTAATCTGTAATAAAGTAATGATATATTTCCTCCTCCCTAATTCTATATAATATTTATACACAAATAGTTGTATATATATATATATGAAGTCGCATTGGTCACATTTACCCACATTTACACACAATTACACACAGATATTAACTTTATCTTTCCTTCTGTCATTTTTGATGTTTTTTCTAGAACTTTTACCCTCTATTATACTGTAGATTTACTTACATTTTTTAAAACATTTTTTTTTTTTTTTCTAAACTGACATACAGTACACTTTTCCAGCTCAGATCTAGCCGACTAGATCTAGTCGTTTTTCCTTGTTATGTTGTTTTTATCAGTTTCATCCTGTGTTATTCGACACCTTGAACATGTAAAATACCCAGACGTCATATAAATGTGTCATTTGACTTGATGACATTTTGATGTCCTTAGATACAGACAGGTTGTGGAGTGTTTGAGTGTTGTGTGGGTGATCGCGATGATGAGCTCTTACTCTCTCTGCTTCGCTCTCTGTTGCGGATGACCAGGACTTGTTGTTCACGCCGATGTCTCTCCAGTTCTCTCTCCTGACTCTGTAGCTCTAGTTTCCTCTCTTTCTCCAGCTGCTCCTGTTGTTGCTTCATGGCATGTAGCTCCTGCTGCAGCTGAGAGGCAGATGTTTTTTACACATTCATTTATCTACAGTACTGTATTTTTTTATTGCTTCTTGCTTTTTGTGTTGCATCAACTGTTGTGTTGATACCTTCAAATGCTCCTGTATCTGGGCCTGGTGCTGGCGAACCAGGTTCTCGTGCTGTTTCTGGAACTCACTGATGAGTAACTGTTTCTGAATCTGCTGCTGCTTCTGAATGAGGAGCAGCTCTTGTTGAAGTTGTCTTTCCCACACAGTGGGGTCTGAAGCAGAACCCTGCATCCTGATGTCTGTACGTAAGTCTAGTGGAGAGCCTGGATCAAGAGCCAATGGAACCTCTGGCTTAATGTCCACTGAGAAAAAATGAAAGAGAATACAAGGATTTAGTACAGATGTCTTTGCTATGTTTTGAAGGTTTATTATTATTAATCATTCAGAGATATTTTAACGATCAGGTATACATATGCATGACATAATTTTGTCATATTATCAAATATCTGTGGTCTTATGAATTCTTAATATTTGAAAAACTTGTTTCCGTCAAATCAATGACGTGGTGCAACCAATAAAGTCATGTGGTGCAACCAACATTCATTGGAAAAAACCTAAAACAAGATATTAAATCATAAAGGCCCATGCAGATCATCACGACTGTGTGCCGGGGGTCAAAAGCTCACTTAAAATATTAGAATATTAGGCATTTTTATGACAAAGCAAGAATGTCATGCAAAATGCCATGTGGTGCACCTCTCCTAAAATATAATGAAATTTGTAATAAATAAATAAATAAACTTTTTACCTTATTTACCTAAGTATATTTAAAAATAAATAAAATAATATAAAATAATATATAATAAATAAATTCTATATTAATTGGTTATCAGCTGATATGATCATTACATTTGTATTATATAATATGTATTATATAATAAATAAATAAATAAAATATATTAATAATATTTTTTTAAATGTCCATTTCTTTTTATTCTTATTAAAAATGTGCTTCAGTTATGTTCTGTAAATGAATGAATAAATGAATAAATAAATACATTTAAAAAATTGCTCTGAAAGTGATTCCAAAAATATTATTTCTCTGTGTCATCATGGTTATAGTTTTGGTGTAGAGTGATTTTTAAATCTTTATATTTGTAGATATTAATTGTTATAGATTGGTGTGAATTGGCCTTAAAGGGATAGTTCACCCCAAAATGAAAATTCATCAACTTCTCACCCTCAAGTTGTTCCAAACCTGTATGAATTTCTTTCTTCTGCTGAACACACACACAAAAAAGATACAGTATATTGAAGAATATGGGTAAACAAATAGTTGACGGGCCCCATTGACTTCCACAGACATTCTTCAAAATATCTTCTTTTGTGTTCAGCAGAAGAAAGATAAATGATGACAGAATTTATGCCTTTAAGCTACTGTACCAACTACATCTCAAAGTCATCAAAGTATGGCCCCATTGGAGTTTCTCTGATACACCATGCAGAGATACAGCAGAAACATTAAAGAAACTCTATTTTTGCAAGAGTGTGTCTATATAAGAATCCCAGCCAGCATTCCCGATCTACTGACTCCTCT
This sequence comes from Chanodichthys erythropterus, assembly GCF_024489055.1. Classification (NCBI taxonomy): domain Eukaryota; kingdom Metazoa; phylum Chordata; class Actinopteri; order Cypriniformes; family Xenocyprididae; genus Chanodichthys; species Chanodichthys erythropterus. Next base: position 15,097,568 of record NC_090222.1, on the reverse strand, counting down.
GGTCTGTATGGAGACTGCAGTGCCACAGATTGTTGTTCACATAGATAGCTGTGATGTTTGTGTCCCTGCCCCTTATTCCCCCACCGTCCTCCCTCCTTAGAGCCATCATCACACCTTCACCATTATGGAAAATTGCTGCTGTTGTCTTCAAGCTGTGCCTCATTACAAGTAATACACTGAGTATGAAAAGCAGAGGGCATCCCCAAGGCCCCAAGAACTATATATATATCCAACAGACAGTGAAAATCAATAGCAAGCCTGAAACACAGTGGAGATGTTCATCATATGAGACTCTTCTGCATGACGAAAAGCAATTACTAAGAGATGGAGTGTGCATATGTACAGAATGTGGAGAAGAAAGACAAACAAGTTTATAGAGCAGCAGGTCAAGATTATACTTATGGTATAGTGAATTTAGGTTTCACATTGACGGAAAGCACTCGCTGAAGTGGTGGTTACACAACTAGGAATGATGTAACAACAGGAAGCCCAACACAGAAAACAATTCACTTTAAGATTAACTGAGTAAGCAAATGTCTGGAAACATGATTAAATCAAATAAGTTTCCTCTTAGTCAGCATGATGGATCGGTTGGCTAGTTTTTAATGAGTTTTTTAGTACATAATGTTAATTGCTGATAAACTGCACAGAATCAATAACTGAGAATATTGATTTGTGCATGGTTTCAGGTATATTTTTTATTATCACTCTATTTCTTCTGTAGAACACAAGAGAAAATATTTTGAAAAATGTCAATTTATTTATTTATTTTGTTTTGGTCTGTGCTAAAAGTCAATGTTGTTGGTCCACTGTCTTTGATTATGTACACTTGAAAAATTCTTAAAAATATATATTTTTTATATGTCTCAGTTTTATGATATAAAGATAGATTGAACAACACTTGTATTCAAATAAATTTAAAGGGTTAGTGCACCCAAAAATGAATAAATAATGTCATGTATTACTAAAAACACTGCTTCATGAAGCTTCGGAGCATAATGAAGCAGCGTGTCGAATCAGCGATTCGGAGCACCAAAGTCACGTGATTTCAGCAGTTTGGCGGTTTGACACGCGATCCGAATCATGATTTGACACACTGATTCATAACACTCCCAAGCTTCCTGAAGCAGTGTTTTGAAACCGTCCATCACTATATAAGTTGTTATTTAGTTTTTTTTGGTGCACCTTATAATATTGATTTATTATATAATACACTTTATAATATTAATATTGAACCACTGTACTCACATGAACTGATTTAAATATGTTTTTAGTACATTAATGGATCTTGAGAGAGGAAATGTCATTGCTGGCTATGCAGGCCTCACTGAGCCATCAGATTTCAACTAAAATATCTTAATTTGTGTTCTCGAAGATTAACGAAGGGTGTGAAACGGCATGAGGGTGAGTAATAAATGACATTATTTCCATTTTTGGGTGAACTGACCCTTTAATTTAATTGATTTGTCCAATGTACTTGAATTGACAAAATTAAAAAAGTAAAGTAAATAAGTAAAACTCAAAAAAGGCTGTTCAAAGAAAAAAAAAAAGAAACAAAATATAATGATTAGAGATTTTTTTATAGTGCAGACAGACATAAATAGAATAAAAGATAGAATGACAGATGGAACAAATGAATGAAAGAACGACAGACAGATAGGATTTCAATAAACACATTAGATGCAAGAGACTAGATTCATTAGCTATGTAACTTTAATCCTCATAAAGCTTGTTATTGGCATAACACACGACCACCTGTTCAATGCTCACACACACACAAACACAGGCAAAGCCTTTAAACCATAATTCTAACCATGAACCAGTGTCTCTTAAGCCTAGAATATTCCCCTAATGAGTTGCCATAGCAAAGCACTTATTGTGACATGCAGCAATTTACACATTAATGGTGAAGCATTTCTATGCTTGTTGAACATAATGTTCTTCACCATCATCAAAAATGTCTGCATGCGCAATCGCTGATTATAAATAGCAACATAAAAGCAAGTGGTGCAATCTTAGACTATGACAAAACCCACACCCAATCCACCACCCAAACTGGCTGCCATGGCAACGCTGGCGACATCATAATGACTCCTCTTCCTGCAGATATTGAGCTGCGCTGTGTGGTGTCTCCTCCCCGAGAGCATCCATGGATATTATATCATCCCTTATATAAGACAGAAACATACATATACACACACACACACACACACAAGCGCTCCCTCTTTCTGTCGAAACTGATACATGTTGGCTATGCCTGTCAGCTCCGGTTGAGCTCGAAGCAAGTGTTTGAAGTCAACTTCTGGGTGTTTAGCAAAAATTCACCTTGGTTTGTTGTCGTGACGGCACTTCTTGGAAGAGAGCCGAGTTTGAAGAGACAGTTTCGGCTCTCTGTAGTGAGGCAAACAGATGACCCTAAGCATCCTGGAATGACGGGGGGAATATTAATTCTGACTTGAGAGAGCTCTTTACAAAGAGCAGCCTGTGTTCTTACAGCACTCATGGAGTCAGCCAATGAGCTTCAACAATGAGTCACAGGCATTGGGCTCACTGCCCTAATGGAGCTAAAAATAGCCTCAGAAACACCTGCTGGCTTGGAGCGCTCGCCACGGTGATATCTCATTTATCTTATGTTTCCCTGCTTGCCCTCCCCACTAGAGTCATTAAAAAGATACACTTTGATCGACCATCCAGCCGAGCTCTCGGCAAAGAAACCTCAGGTCAACCCACTCACACCGCCCAACTCAACTGGTAGCAGGCAGTTTAGAGATTAAGAATGACCAGGTTAGACCAAATGGACCTCTGGATAACACAACTTAACCCTGTTCTAAACAGCGTGACATCATTGCGACACATTGATGGGAAGAGAAGCTTTGGCGTCATTGAAGGCCAAAGGACTTCTTCTAATGTGAACTATGAGGTCTAAGAATGGTAACTGTAAAGAATTTCATGATTCCAGTTTTGATTCCTCATCATGGTTCTCAAATTCTTGTTATACTTTTTAGGAATAAATATTTTGGGGAAAATAAAATTCCACTACCAAGAAAATAATTAATGTGGTAAACATATTATATACTGAAAAAAATTAAGAGACCACTTAACATTAATTTCTGAACTTGGAGTGGTGTATATATTCTATACAGTTCCCTCCACTAATATTGGCACCCTTAGTAAATATGAGCAAAGGTGGCTGTGAAAATAAATCTGCATTGTTTATCCTTTCGATGTTTCATTCAAAAAATTCACAAAATTCTAACCTTTCATCAGAGTAAAACAATTGAAAGTGGGGAGAAACTCACATTATGACATAAATGATTTTCTCCAATACATGTTGGCCACAATTATTGGCAGCCCTAGAAATTCTTATGAGTAAAATATCTCTGAAGTATATTCCCATTCATATTTACAATTTTTAGCACACCAGGGTGACTAGGAGCATAACTTTGTCCAGCCATGACTTCCTGTTCCACAGGAGTATAAACATGAGGAAACACAAAGGCCAAATCCCATTATCATTGATCACAATGAGTAAAACCAAATAATATAGTTCTGATGTGCAGCAAAAGATTGCTGAGCTTCACAAAATAGAAAATGGCTATAAAAAAAAAAACCTAAAGCATTGAAAATCCCCATTTCCACTACAAGGGCAATAATTAAGAAGTTCCAATCAACTGAAGATGTTACAAATCTGCCTGGAAGAGGACATGTGTCTAAACAGTCCTAATGCACAGTGAGAAGGAGAGTTTGAGTGGACAAAGACTCTCCAAGGATCACAGCTGGAGAATTGCAGAGATTAGTTGAGTCTTGAGTCTCAGAAAGCCTAAAAAAAAGATCAAACAGCACCTACATCCCCACAAGTTTTTCGGGAGGTTTTCAAGGAAAATCATCTGCTCTCATCCAGAAACAATCTCCAACATATTCAGTTGTCAGACAAGACTGGAACTGCAAACAGGACCGGCCTCTATGGTCAGATAAAGCTAAAAAAAAAAACTTTTTGGCAGCAAACCCACAAGATGGTTTTGGTGCACACATGGATAAAAAGTACCCCATGCCCACCATTAAATATACTGCTGGATCTTTAATGTTGTGGGCCTATTTTTCCACTGAAGGTCCTGGACATCTTGTTCAGATACATGGTATCATGGATTCTATCAAATACCAACAGATAAAAATTCTAAACCTGAACGCTTCTGCTAGAAATCCAATAATGGGCTATGGTTGGATCTTCCATCAAGACAATAATCCAAAACAAACATCAAAACCAACACAAAAATGTGTCACTGAGCACAAAATGAAGCTTCTGCCATGGCCATCCCAGTCCCCTGACCTGAACCCTAAAGAAAATGAGTGAAGTGAACTGAAGAGAAGAAGCACCAGCATGGAGCTGGGAATCTGAAGGATCTGGAGAGATTCTGTATGAAGGAATGGTCTCTCATCTCTTGTCAGGTGTTCTACGAACTCATCAGGCATTATTAGAAGAAGACTGCAGATTTATTTTCACAGCTGCCTTTGCTCATATTTAGCAAGGGTGCCAATATTAATGGAGGGCAATGTATATATATAAAGAATACTTAGAGATACATTATGTTGTATTATGTGTTTATGTGTTTTTTTTATGTGTTTTGCCAGTAATATATTTTATATATATATATATATATATATATATATATATATATATATATATATATATATATATATATATATATATATATATATATATACAGCTATGGAAAAAATTAAGACCACTTAACATTGATTTCTGTACTTGCAGTGGTCTCTTAATTTTTTCCATAGCTGTATATATATATATATATATATATATATATATATATATATATATATATATATATATATATATATATATATATATATATATATATATATATATATATATATATATATATACACACATACACACTGTTACTGACAAAACACATACTGTGTATTTCTACACAGTTATCTCTACACATTTTCATGTGAACAACCAGCCAGATACTACGCCGGCTTACACTTTATTTTAAGGAGACATTATTAAGGTGTAATTACACAATTAAGTACTAAGTAATAATAATAATTAATTTCACGTACTTACTATAGGGCTGAGGTTGGGGTTAAAGTTTGGTTTAGGGTTAGTTGCATATAATTATCCATAATTTACTGTTATTACTATAGTAAAAATAGTAAGTGAAGTATTACCATAAGTCCAACAATATGTTTGATTTACTACAAAGAACAATTCATAAGAGTAATTTGTTCAGGAATCAGACTACACTGGTTGCTCTAAATGTTTTGATTCTCTAAAAAGAACAGACTCATTCGTTTGGGAATCACACTACACTGTTTTTCCTTTTTTGCGTACAGACGACAATGTTGTCAAAACAATCCCAGTCCACACGGATCAACAAAAACAACTAAAAACGCTGTATTATGCATGCCAGGGCAGTAGTCGGCAATGTAGCTTAAAGAAACACTAGTATGTTCCTATAGACTGAACATGTAATATACAGGCGCATGACCTCAACGTTTTCACAAATTCGCGTTTTTGTAGTTAAAAACAGACGATAACGGTATCATTTACAAAAGCTTACACTTTGTTTGCGTTTTCATGCTCCTAAAACGCCATTGTTGTGTAATTGAACGGCCAAAACGCGTAAAAAGTTTTACGTTTTTAGTTGAAAATGGTGTTGTGTAAACGCCCCCTTATTCACAATAAAGATTCATAAGAGTCATTATTTTGGAAATCTGACTATGCGCTGAATGTTTTTGACTCACTAAAAAGATCCAACTCATTAGAGTCAGTTGTTTGTGAATCAGTCTACACTGGTTGCTCTGATCGTTTTGATTCGCTACTCACTTCATTCAGGAGTCGCAGTACACTGGTTGTTTCATGCTATAAAATTCAATAGCGGTGTTACTGAGGCACTGCATGCATTCAGGAAACTTTGGCTGTGTTTTAGTACAGTTTCCACATATTCATTCTTAGTACAGAAAGCATGTGACCATTAACAGAACTGAATGCAACCGGATCAGTCATTGGATTAGGCCTATATTGACTGAATCCACTGCACTTTCATAATTTCTTGTTTAGTAAATGAAGCAACAGGTTGGATGCCGAATTAAGAACGGCAATGACGTGCATGTTTTTCATCAGTTCCGTCACTCTATTTTAATTGTTAACAAGGCACTTGTTGAGACTACAGTGGGATGCGGTCCATTATTGCATCACCTGACATCATCACTAAATCTATGTTATGAGACAAAACACGATCACACCTCGTGTTTTGGCCTCGAGCCTTCGCGAGAACATTATGTGTAATAAAGCCAAGAAGAGCTGTTGATGTATTAATGCCAGTTGAGCTGAAAAGAGAATCGCAAACCAGCAGTAACTGGGCTAAATATAACTGCTTTTCTGAGCACACTCTTAATATAGGGAATGTGTGAAAGACTGTCAAACGTGTGGAGCCATCTGGTAATTTTAACTCGGGCAAAAATAAGAGCACCCTGTCAAATTTATGTAAGCTATTGGGCGGCACGTTCCTAACCCCCCACCACAAACATTTCAAGCACCTTAGCTTTCAAGAACTGTCTTCTTTAGTTGTGGCTTTACTTTCAAGTTCTCGACTGAACGATATGACATGAGAGGAGAATTGTGGTGCAAATGTGGCACCGAATCAGTAAACACAAGTTCGAAGACCGAAAGCACCCTGTTTTATTTTTAGCAGGAAGGGATGACAAGCATCCTGCCTTGTGTCCAAACAGTTCCCTTTCCCCACAGGGCCAGACTCAAGGGATATGGTGACTCATCTGCTGTACTACATTTCCCACAATCCCTTGAGCAATACATTTCTCATAGACTGATGTTTCTCATTACCGCTGATTACAGAGATGATCAAAGCGTTGAGTTTGTAGTGCTGCATCCAGCCACAAAAGCAAACCTCCCACACACCGTTAAGTGAAAAGGTACTAAATTAGACTCTTAATTAACTGTCTATGCATACATGACACTCTTTATTGAGAGAAATGTGTCTCACAATGATTTGCTACCTTTTAATTTGAAAGGAAATTTACTTCAGTTTAATTTGGCTTGACAGAGTCAGCAGTAATGTTGAATAACTAAATTAAATTATATGGTTCATGACATTTTTAAATAAAGAACTGCATAAATAAGCTCAAATGTTAGTATGCTTCACATGCTGCATATGTTAACCTTTCTTGTAGTGTGACCTGCCTGCCCTGCACATGGTTTATATACAGATAACAAGCTGCAAAATAATCAGGTGCCCTATAAATTAGCCTCCGGCACAGTTAAATGGAATTCTATTTTTTAACCTCTGTTGTCAGTAACATTTTTTTATGTTTTATGGGGGGGGGGGTACGGTTTGTTTCTTAGCAAAAACAGGGTGATGCTTTTTTGGCTGCATATGCTGCGGTGACTGAGTGCTCATTACGGCTGATGTTATTCTGAGCTGCAGGCGTGTCTAAAGCAGGAAACGCTGCTGTATTTTTAAGTAGAAGCTTATTCCTCACAGCAAAAACAGGACGGGGGGAATCCAGATCATCCCATTCAGCAAAAATATGTTTTCGGGTATATTTTTGGATGCATTATAAAATATGGGGAGAAAAATGGCCCAAAAAAAGAGTAAAAGTGTAAGTGTATAAAATGTATTTTACGTACTCTTCTCGAAGCATTTTTTAAAATATATAAATATTAAAAATATATATTTAAAAAAAAAAGTCTTGTAGAATTGCATATTCTATTTAGAAATGTGAGGGTTTAAATGAGATATTTCAATTTTCATTTCATATACATGCATACATATACACAAATGTTTGGTTTCCATGTTTTATGGGGACATGTATACATAATGATTTTTATACTGTACAAACTGTATATTCTATCCCAAATGCTAAACACAGTCCTCACAGAAAACTTTCTGCATTTTTACATTTTCAAAAAAAAACAATTTACTGATTTATAAGCTGTTTTCCTAATGGGGACCAAAATATATTTGTTTTAAATATATTTTGGTCAGACAGCCATATGGGAAAACTCTCACACCTAGTGATAATATTTATTAGTAGTTTTTTAAATTGAAAACTTAATACCTAGAAACTCTTTAAAATTGATTTGCCTTAAACCAGAGCAAAATCAATTATTGCAATAATCTAAATCTTGAAAATGTAAAGGTTTTATAGCACACAAAGCTCACGTTTAACAAATGTGATCACATCTCTAACATTTAACATCAGTAAGAGAGTTATACTCCTTATTTTGCTTATCACATTCATAATATCAGCCCAACAAAAGGTTTAATTTTCTACTGTATATTTCTCCATAGACCAAATGACCACATTATTTGCTTATCACTGTCATTAGCATAATCCAAAACTCTTTTTTTTTTTTAAATAAAGTAGCCTGGGGCAGTGTGAAAGGCTACCGTTAAAAACAACAAGATGATGCATGAACAGTCATTTATTTTAATTCAGAAATATATTAAAAATCACAATGACAGCAAACCGCACAAATCAATTAATTGTCTCTAATTATCGCCTACATTAAGGGACTTCTTGCTCTGTGAGCATAAAATTGCTGCAAGTGTGTTCGATGTGAGAATAATGAGTTCTGTACACTTGAGACACTTGTGTTTTGTTTTCGCTGAAACAGACAAGTCAAATAAACTGGAACAAATTATAGTACTTCAAGATATTTTATGCCCAACGCTGGCTGACACAAGATGATTTTCACCAATTCATTCAATATAATTTGTTCATTCAACACAAAATTTAGCCTTCTAAAGTGTTTGCTTTGTTCGACATTGTCAGAATGACTATAAAATGTGTTCGAAGTCTAGCTTCAATGGTTTAAAAGTGACAGTTAGCGTACATTAGCATTACAATAAACATCTTCCGACAGCAGCATTGCTCTCATAGATTTCTGCCTTGACTCTGATCACATATTTTCAAAGAGCTTGGTTAGTGTCTGCACTCTTAAGAAATACTTAACTTGACCTATTTGCCTCAAACACATTAACTGCAGTGTGTCTGATCCTTGATCACACAGTGAAAAAATCACAACGTTATGAGAACTACACTGAATTTTGCAAAGATGTTATTTGCATTGAGCAGAGCACAAGAAATGAAACACAAAAAGAAGAAACAGTCTTTTTTTAAACAAGCAGACCCTCGTTAACAATAACAGATGTAAACCCGACTGCATATCACATGACGGTGACAAAACTCTCTGTTAATAACTGTTCCACTGTACGGTTATATTAAGAGTATGTTGAGATGGTATGATAGCAAAGCGCCACGATGGCTAATCTTAGCACTCTAATGCTATAAGCTGAAAATAACATACTAATAATAGCTGACCCATAGAGCGTGCAACAGGCCTGCCTGCTTCACTCGAATGGCTGTTGTTTAACCACATACTTCTGTATAATGCCACGCATGCCTGTGCAGGGCTTTCACTGGACAGATGAGCATTAATTGAATTGTTCGGTATCAGTTTTGGGGGTGGAACGGGGCGCCCTACTGACCTGGTTGGTTGGATTTAGCCTCCTAACAGGTTGCTCGTCTTATTGAAGACGACAGCTCAGTCTTTGTGCACAGTTCATGAACTATTGAGGGTTAGAACTACACTCTTAGAGAGAAAAGGTGTTTTATATAGGGTTCTTCACTCAGTTTGTGCCCCCAAAAAAGTTTCTATATAAGGAGAAATGTCTTAATGGGCTATTTAAAGGGATAGTTCATCCAAAAATGAAAATTCTGTCATCATTTACTCAGTTCCAAACCTGTATGAATTTCTTTGTTCTGCTGAACACAAAGCAAGATATTTGGAAGAATGTTTGTAACCAAGCATATCTCGCCCCTATAGTAGTACTATGGTAGAAAATTGCGATGCGAGATCTGTTTGACAGAATTTTCATTAAATTTCCTTTAAGTTTCATTCATAATATTTAATTAAAATTAAAATGGACTGACACTAATTAATTAAAATTAAATCCATAAAATGGTGGGAACCCCTAAAAGGTTCTATATATAAAGTGCCTGACAGAAGGTTCTACATAGTACATCTATTTAATTTTTTTTCTAAGAGTGTATATTTAGAACGGCAGGATTGCATTAAGCTGTGCATGTGCTGATTAAATTCAGCAAAATTTCAGTTATGTTGCAACAAATCTGAAATCTAGGCAGGCGATCTCCTGCGGTTCAGCGATGATAAGCGCAAGAGAGAAAAATCAGAGGTGAAGCAATGTCCTCCACCCTTCTTTCAGGAACTGAAATGACTCCATCTGTCTTCTTATTATACATGCACTTCCTTCCCCTCCATTCACCCCAACTTTCATATCATGGATTTCCCAGAACACCACGTTCTGAACCGGTCAGAGGTTGTGAGAGCAGCTTTCTGGCAGGGACCGCAAGTCAGAAACAACAGCAAAGAGCAAAAATGAGTCACGCTCAAAATTTAGACAATATAGCAAACATGCTCATTCAGTGATGTCAGACCCCAGCTCTCAGCAAACAGTGTCAGGTCAAAAATAGAATGGGTTGACTGTCTTTGGCAAACACAAAAAAAGTATAGCGCCTTTAATGTTGACAGCGTATTTCTATCAGGAAGTTTCCTCTCTCCTGAATTAAAGGCTAAAGTCACATAACATCCTGTACATGTTCTGTTTTTGTGCCCATTATAACCTACGCTTTCTGTCGAAATGACGTCTGACAGGATAATTACACATACCTCAAGCCGCCTCCTTGTTATTTTAGTGATTTAAGATTAAGCCTACTAACAGACATCAATAGAACCCTACTCTCCTGAAAACTTTCCCCGTCAGAGATCATAATAACAATCTTAAAGCACTTAAAATCTTTCAACCCTGCAGAATAAAACTCTCTTGATGATGCTGCCGCAAGTTTAATGCCACAATACAAGATCTATAAAACAGTCACCTGAGTTGTTGACGTTGTGCATATCAGCGTCGTGAGGGGTCAGAGGCAGCCGGTGTTTCCCGATGCCGTCTGCAGAGAAACAAGAGTCGGCCTCGTAAATGGTCTGGAGCATTAGTACTTCAGTTAGCAGCACATCGTCTGCCAGCTCTGCTCTTCCTGTATTGCTGTCAGCTTGTCCCCTCCTCTTCTCTCGGTCTCTCTCTGTGTGTTTGTCTCTCTCTCTCTTTCTCTCTCTCTCAAGAGACTAGGAACATTCGCCCCTGCCTCCTCCTCCTCCTCCTCCTCTTAAGCGACACCCGAAGAGTGACAGAGCTCTCCCTCACTAACACTAAAAAGCTTCACTCCTCCTCTGCTCTGCTCATCTCTTCTCTTCGATCCTTCTCCAGTCAACACCTAAGTGGCTCTGAGAATCAGCAGGAGAGTCTCTCACACTCTCTACGCTCTGCCTTCCTCTTGTCCCGACAAAACTGCTTGTTATTTTCTCTCCGATGTGTCAGATTCACTGTTTTTTTCGGTCCTCCCTCCCTCTCAAACAGGTTTTTTTTTGGTCCTCCAAGGTGGCTCTCTGCTTCTTCAGAGTTGCAGCTCCCGTTTCTATCTCTCTCCCTCTCGTTTTCTGTCAAGTTGCTTGCTGCAGAGAGGAGGAGGCTGATTTGCATGTGAATCAACAAGAGCATGGCCCACAGGTGACAGAAATAGAACAATGGCCGGCTCGGGCTATAAATAGGTCAGGCGCGGTGCGGGGATTGGAGCAGCATTGATGCGTTTAAAAATACCACACCAAACACAGCTGTGGCCCTCATCTACAGCCAGAAGGCACGTCTCTGTGTCTATCTCTCTATCGTTTTAGTATGCTGTCATTCTTTATCTCTTTTTTCATTTCACTCCATCTCTTTTCTGTTATCATGCTTCTGGCCTCCATAAAAAGACACACAACCAGTTTTTCTTGAGGTATAAATATAACCTCCCTGTATTTTGCTTGACATGTTGCTGCTCTGAGCAGCGCCGCTGATACTCTCGCAAGGTTTCTGTGCTCAGCACGCAGAGTGAAATGCAACATTTCTAAGGTTGTCAACAATATACATTCAGATTTTGCATTCAAAACTGAATGGCATTATGTGCCATGCTTGGTGTATTGTATTGACTAAAATATGAATGTGCATGTTGCATAAGGCACTGCAAAGACACTATGGTAATCCTCCAATTAGAAACATGATTAGAAAAATGATTTTATAGCCTGATTCCATTCCAGGGTTCCATTCCTAAAATATAACGGCAGTGGTATATTTTCATGTATAAAATCTGTGAAAACCGATGTTAAATAATTGATATTAAATATGAAATATTTTTTAAAATATGAAATAAATAAAATTAAATGATTGTTTTCTAAATTAAATATTCAGATGTAATTATTATGCTATTTGTACTAATTATTATATTATTGTACTTTTGAAAATATTACCTTCAACATATTTTATTTTAATATCATAATTGTTAAAATGTTAAACTGACAGCCATGAAAATATATTTTATTCTCAATTTTTCTTTTTTTTTTTTTTTTTAAATCTGTTTATTGAACTTTTACAATAATAACAATACAAGTACAGGAGAATTATGAAAAAATATTTTACCATCCCACCCCCCAGAGGAAACAAATATATAAAATAATAATAATAATAATAATAATAATAATAATAAATAAGTACATAATAATAATAATAATATAAAAATAGATAAATAAAAAATAATAAATAAATTATTATAAATAAACAAAATAAATCAAATTAAATAAATAAATAAAATTATCCACACATATAATCACACACTCATGATCAGATTCAAGCCACAATCATAATAACATTAATGCCTAGGTTGACACAAGAAGTACTGACATATTCAGAAAAATAAATGTTGAAGCGATCCCAGATCTCAGAAAATATACCAGTGTTGCCCTTTAATGTATACCTGATTTTTTCCAAATGAATGAAGTTCATAACATCTCTCAGCCAGTCATCAAAAGATGGAGGGAGTTTTTGTTTCCACAGCAGGAGAATGCTATTCTCAATTTTTCATAAAATTTTGAACACCCCTGCTATAGAAGAAGAATGAATGATGGAAAAATAAAATTGAAAATGTTTGCATTCCACAAGAAATTTTGCGTTCGCTCTCAAAATTTTTGCACTCCCCAAGAAATTTTGCCTTTGCTCACAAAACTTTAAGCGAATGCAAATTTCTTGGTGAAATGCAACACTTTTGCAAGAGAATGTAAAAGTTTTGTAAACAAACCAATGCTATCTCACGACCAATTCGCATGTATTTTATGCTGTGGCTAATTCGTACAAATTCATACGATTTGTGACGGATAGGTTTAGGAGTGGGGTTAGGGATAGGTCATTCGTACGAATTTGGCAACTCGTAAAAAACGTATGATTTAGCAAAAAAACGTATGAATTTGTATGATCTCACTCAAATTAGCCACCTCATGAAATACGTACCAATTGCCGTGAGATCGGGTTAAAACAAATGCAAAAGCAGTGAAAGATCATTTTTCCTCCCATCTCATATTTTCCTTAAGCCTGAAACACACCAAGCCAACTCCAACAAACTAGTGGCGATGAAAGCAGACTGCGGGGTTGGCTCATGTTGGCAGCATCTAGGTCCAAAGTTGCCCTGACACGACAAACCGATGCTTGACACCCAACGGCCAAATAGCACATTCGTTCTGCGCCTTTCCGTACCAGCAGGTGGCAGTAGATGGATAGCCAATCAGAATCATCAGATGGGCCGACTGACCGACGAGCCCCGACGATCCCTGAAACCCATTCAACATGTCGAATTGGCTGAAGCAAAGCAGACGAGGACCAACTTCAGCCAACGGTGCGGAACAACACTGATAAAACTTAGTCGTCCGACGAACAAAAACTGCCCGACGGCCGACCGTCGGCTTGGTGTGTTCCGGGCTTTAGAGGCTCAGTAGAACATTTTTGACTTCCCGATCTCACGGCAAAAAACTTTTGATTCTCTAGTCTATTTCTTTAGAAACCCATCAAAACACTGACCTTAAGAACCGTTAATGAAACATCAATAATTTTATTAACCGCTAAAGAACCACAACTCAATAACCAATACAGCCAAAAATGGATCTTGATAAGAGAAGGTCATTTGAACCTGAGGTTCTGCATAACCACTAAATAACTTTTATTTTTAGCCATGCACTCTATGTGGTATTTCGTTGCTAAGATGTACTATAGCAATTCTGCATTGCCAAGTACAGTTCTCAGGAGAAAACATTCTTTCCTAGCTTGTGTAAACACTAAAGTACGTCTAAGCTGTACTCGTTTAGCTTGTGTTTGTGTGTGTGGTCATTTGTGGAGCGGGCAGTTTGTATATTGAGGCCAGTGTTGCTCTTCAGGAGGGATTTCCCAGCTGGCCAAGTGTGTTTAAGATGAATTAGTAGCTCAGAGCACACAGGGGGAGCCATCTCTGTGACGGTCAAACTTTATTTAAAACTCTCACTCCAATCCCTTCAGTTGTCACACTGCTCTGAACTCTAATCCATATTTTGCTTTATTGTAATAACTTTTCCTAATCATTTTTTTGAGAAACTGATTCTCCTGACATCAACAATATTGAAAATCTAGTTCTGCATTTTTAACTTCCTCAATTGGATATGTGATACTTTTATATTGATGCTATTTTTCACTTATTAAAATCTTTACAGTAGACATACACACCAACATGAAATCTGATGCCATGTTGGAAGCCCAAAATTACTTATCACTTTCATCTTCCATCTCATTTTGTCTCAAGATTTAGGATGCATCCCCATACACCAGCCTTAGGCCTCCTGAGCTTTTTTTAGACACAAACTACTTACAGAGAGAAAGAGAAATAATGATAGAAAGCTTTTGTTATATAGTAGAAATCCTACTAGAAATCCCAGCTAAAAAGTTCTGTAAACTCTTCCATACTTTTTATTGCATTAAAGCTGCAGAAATGTAAAGCATTTGCAATTTCGGCCAAACCAGCAGCACAAAAATATTTGTGGGTCTGATATAGTAAAGCAAACTGACTCATAGAGATGAACCATATTCTTTACATTCCACATCTTCCTCAAGATCATGAAGATCATATTTGTTATTTTTGCTCCATTATCAGACTTTAGGAGGCAAATGTCTTTTTACTTTCATAGGGTAAATCTTACTGTCCTACCAAGGCACAACACACTTGTCAAACTACAGATTTTGTAAAAATTATGACTGAAACAAGGTTAAGGCTCGGTCACATTAGTGAAACATTGGTGACATTTTGCATGCAAAGAAGGTCTATTGTCAATAGTTTAGTGGTGCACGAAGGTCACTTCCAAACTAATAAGCTTTATATTGCTCAACACAGTGAATTTACATGTTCAAAGTTCATCAAACTTTAATCCGATGCAATATCTATCCCTCACGTAAAATTCCAGTTCCGTAGGGCTGCCCCCTAATAGTTGACTAACTGTTAGTCGACGAAAAGAGGCTTAGTCGGCCAAAACTGTATTAGTTGCAAGAAAAAAATCCACAGAAAGTGGCGAAATCATGGAGTCTGCGACGGACAGATAATTTACAGCTTGTCAATATAGGGCTTATTTTTTTAAATATGGTGGATTTGCACTACTTCAGTTCAGCTTCCATTGTTTTCATTTAGTTACCTTGGTAATTTAATGTTTGATTATCGTTTGTACCTGATGTTTATTTGGTTTATTAGTTTGGTCTGTGTATTTAAGCTCTCTGTTTCTTTCAGTTCATTGTCAGTTCTCGTTGTGTTTCGGCTGATTATCCTGTTGTTGTTTTCTAGTCTAAGTGCCAATCATGTAACACCAGTGCTCACCATCTCATAACACTGAGCAGTTAAAGAGGTGGGATCACTGCACTACATTACCTCAAGCATACTGGCTAATGATTTTTAGAATGGGCTCAAGGGGAGTTTGAAACAAGCATGCTTGGAAAGGGTTACTGATAGTAGTAAATATTATGGCAAGAGCTTAAGTACTTGTAACTCAAGTAACTAATGGCATAAGCATGCATCCATAAATAGTGCATACAGTATATACAGTACTATACAGCAGTTTGGCGTCTTCATGAACTCAATGAGCTGGTCAGTTATATAGTATCAATGAGCTGGCACTTTCTATTGCAGACATAAACATTAAATCAACTGCACTTTACAGGAAGGATAATATCAAAACCAATTAATTAATCTATGCTTTGACTGCTAAGATAAAGAGTTAGCTAGCTTGTATAGGCTAAATAAAGAGTTTTCAAGGGATAGTGCATGCAAAAAAAAAAAAAAATATGTTATCATTTACTCACCCTGACTTCATTCCAAAAATGTATGACATTCTTTCTTCTGTGAAACACAAAAGAAGATATTTGCAGATATAAATGTATGTGTGTGTGTGTGTGTGTGTGCGCGTGCCACAGGTGCAGTTGCTGTTGTAGAAGCTCATTTCTTCCACATAAAAAAAGTGTGCTTTTGTGCTTAAAAATTGGCATAAAACCATAATAATGAGGAACAAAAATTATGACAATCTAAGTCATAGTTATTATGAGATAAAATGTCAAAATTATGAGATAAAAAGTTAATAATAATACAAATTATTAGGGTTGTGTATCGAGAACTGGTTCCATTTTAGAACCGGTTCCAAATTTCCAAGAACCACAGATTTGATAAGACACACCATTCCACTTAAACTTCCACTTTAAACTATTCAAGTGAAAGAAGACACAAAAGAGAACTCATCTATAGTCTTCCATATTCTGTAAAACAAACTTCCGTTTTGTGTAAAACAGGTCACATCGCTTCTGGTTCAGGTGTTTTGTATGTGCTTTGTTAAATATAGAGCCGCTTTACTCAAGATACCTTCAAAGGAGTGAGCAAAGATGAGCATAACTGATGTCTTGACTTTTTTGCCAAGCATATTATGAAATAATATTAGTGTCAGAAAAAAAGGTACGGTGCTGTCACTGGGGCTGTTCCCTAAGGTACAAAGGTAAAAAAGTACTAATATGTACCTTTAAGGTACAAATATGCACCATTTAGGGGTAAGTAAGGTGCAATGAGCAAAACTGTATTGTTGAAAACCTGTGTATGTTGCTTTGAATGTCTATACTTATTTGAACTATAGTTCACATGCAATGAGTTCACTTTAATAAGAATTTTTCATAAATATGAAATTCGTAAATCTTAAAAACAGACTAAGCTAAGCTTTATGAATCTTTTGATTCAAATCAGTGGTTAGGAGCGTGCATCAAACTGCTAAACCATTGAAATTTTGAAACACTTATGACATAACAAAGCCTTGTTTAATGAAATGACGTGACTTTCACGCTCCGAACCACTGATTCGAAACAAAAGATTAATAAAGCTTCAGAGCTTCATGAAGCAGTGTTTTGTAATGGCCCATCACTAGATATTGTTGAATAAAGTCGTTTTTTTTGGCGCACACACAAAAAAAGTGTTAATTATCTTGCTGTCAATGGAGGCCTCACTGAGCCATCGGATTTTATCAAAATTATCTTAATTTGTGTTCCAACATGAACGAAGGTCTTACAGATGTGGAACGACATGAAGGTGAGTAATTAATGACAGAATATTCATTTTTGGGTGAACTAACCCTTTCATTTTGACTTTTTCTTTCATAATTATTTTTGTATGTCATCATTTTGACATTTTATCTAATTATTAAGACTTAGTATCTCATAATTTTGACTTTTTATGTCATAATTATGTTTTGTATGTCATAAATTCAACTTTGTATGTCATAATTATGTTTTGTATGTCATAATATGGACTTTTTATCAACTAATACTTTTTTTTATGTGGTGTAAATGGGGTAGCCAAAAACTCTTTAGAATATCTTATTTTGTGTTTTGCAGAAGAAAGAAAGTCATACAGATTTGTAAATGGTAACAGAAGTTTTACTTTTGAGTGAACTATCACTTTAAGTCTGCATCTTCATAGTATTTTATGGTGTTCAAAATATTTAGATCACCTCAAAGACCCCATCTCCTCTGCATCTAAAAATACTCGCCGCCATTTACTCACAGATAGCCTTCACTTATATTTGTACATTACTTCCCGTGCTGGTTTTTGAAGAGATAGGGTATGTATTTTTGTGTCCATAAACAGCAAGTAACGCTGATAGATGGACAGAAAAAGGCTAAGTGGCAGGAGGCTAGTTATCGCTCATCCACGTCATCACTGGCCTTTATTCGTTCTATAGTCTTATTAAAGCATTTAAGTGTAGCGTCAAAGTGTAAGCTGGAGTTACACACACACAAACATACAAAATATGCCTGGCTACTGCTGTCACCTCCAGGACATGAGCTGGATCAGACAAAAGCTCCTGAGCATTTTCTGAATTTAAATTTGAGCTAAATGGAGAGCTCTCAACAAAACAGGGTAATAGAGAGAAAAGGAGAACAAGAGAGCACATCAAAAGGGAAGGTCACCACAATGGGCTTTGTGTCGCATTGCACAGACGGCACGTACATCGTGCTCTGCACTGCATTTACACAGGCAAGATTTTATATAGATGTATATATGCAGCTTTTGCAGAAATACATTTGACTACATGAAGTAACACACATACACAACAAGACTCAATCACATTATGTCCATATATTTCCATCCAAGCGCATTATAGAATTTTTTTTTCAAGGGCACCAAATGTGTTTACTCTAAAAGCTCTGCACTCTTTCTTTGGTTCCTTGCTCTCGCCTCGTTCCATATAAAGGCAGCGCTGCATTAGCTGTCCTCCGGGTGAGCAAATATTGCTCTTTAGTTAATTAGATCAGACTGCAGCGTGTTTTTGTTCCATACTGGATGATGACCACTTTGTGTGGGAGAGGAGGTGTCAGTTCCAGAGTGTCTGCTCACTTGTTTTTCTTTGCTTCAAAGATCTCAGTCTCTCTTTTTTTCTCTCTTTTTTCTCTTGTCTCTCATCTCTGTCTGTCTCTTTCTCTCTGCAACTCTTAGATCCAATAAATGGATTAGATGCACTGTCTGACCAAGAAATTATACTTTTTCATTGATGGCTTGGGTGTACTATGTGAGAGAGAGACAGCAGCTGTACTTTTTAACACAAAATTGCTGAAAGAAATTAGCTACACCTGAAAAACAACCATTTTATGAACATCTTCAAAATGAGTAAAAGATTCATAAAGAGAATAAATGTATTCTATTCTCCTCAGAATATGATAGTATAGTAGTATTATAAACTAAAGAACAGTCTATGATGTAATAATTATAATAACAAAACAATAGTGAACAAGGTTATTAAATTTTCTGATCTGCTTGAAAAAAAAACAGCAATGCTGGTTAGGTATGTTTTGAAGCATGGAAACTGGTTTCGGCACATGAATTGACTTAAATGTGATTCAGTTGTAGAAACACGGCCGTACACGCCATCGCAGACAATGAACAAAAGCACATTTGCAAAGATGATATCGCTTAAATGCAACTGTTCAACAAACAAGACGATAATAATAAGTAACTTACATTTTAGACACAATGTTGACAATTTGTCAACAAATTTGCATCAAATTTGCTAATGTACAAGTTAAATTTTCGTGTGAAGATGGTTCGATAACAGAAACGTACTCGTAACCTGTAACCTCAGTTCCCTTAGATATGGAACGAGTATATACATAATACATAAGACGAGATGCATATGGGGAAAACTCCTTTTTTCTCAGATTTCTGAAGCCTTTTTCAATCACGCAGTGAAACTGCACGGCCATTGGTTCGTGAAGTTAAAGTAAACAAACCAATGACGGCCCGGCAGGCCCGCTCGAGCCTGCCAAAAGGAGCGGGGTATCGGGCTATATAAGTGGCCCTCTCACCATGGCAAATCGATTTAATACAACTGAAGCAACTGCATGAGGCATCCCGCAAGTAGCACAGCAAAGTACGTAGTACTCGTTCCGTATCTAAGGGAACCAAGGTTACATCAGTAACCAAGTACATTCCCTTTCGATACTACATTTGTACTGCATTGAATGTCTTATTATACATAAGATGAGATGCATATGGGGACAGTTCAATCACGCCCTGCTACGCAGGGGGGCGACAGAGCATCAGGGCAGAGCACTTAAAAGGGCTCGCGCCAGATACCTATAGGACAGGATGGCCTGGACAACAGGGACTGAAATACTGTAGTCATCCTCCCAATCCCATATAGCCAAGGCACCAGCGGGGCCTAGGATGCATATAGTGGGCATTAAAATTTAGTTATACCCGGACATGGTCAGGGACATAACAGAAAAAACATAAGTTAGTCACAGCGGTGAGGCTTACGCAGAAAGGACCCGTGTCTGAAGCGCAGGAACGTCCAGGTTATAAAAACTGACAAAAGTGGACGGCAAGGCCCAGCCAGCCACCGCACAGATATCAGCAATGGAAATGCCACAGGACCATGCCCACAAGGAGGCCATGCCTCTCGTGGAATGCGCTCTTACGCCTAAAGGGCTTTAAAGGCCTAAAGAGGAGTAAGCGAGCGTTATGGCATCGACAATCCATCTGGAAAGTCTGTGCTTCGTGACCGGAAGACCTTTTGTACGGCCACCGAAGCAGACAAAAAGCTGTTTCGCCTGGAGAAAAGAGGCGGAATGGTCAATATAGGCCCTCAGGGCCCTGACAGGACAGAGTAGGTTCAACTCCTGATCATCCTGAGGAGGAGGAAGAGCGGAGAGAATAACCAACTACGCCTTAAAGGGGGTGGATAGGACCTTCGGGACGTATCCATGTATTGGTTTCAGGACGACCATGGAGTCACTAGGCCCGAATTCAAGGCAGGAGGGGCTCACAGAGAGTGCCCGCAAATCTCTCACACGCATAACCGATGCTAAAGCTAGCAGTAAAGGGGTTTTCAGCAACAGTAAGTTGGCAGTCTGGATTGGCTCAAAGTGAGGGCCTTTAAGACCTCTAAGAACCACGGATAGGTCCCAGGTAGGAACCGTGAGGGGCAGGGAGGGTTCAACCTCCTGGATCCCTTAAGCAAGCTAACGACCAAGTTGTTTCTCCTATAGACTGCCCTGCTATAGGAGCACGAGAGGCTGCTATAGCTACGACATAGACCTTAAGGGTAGAGGGAGTAAGGCCTCTATCCATTAAGTCTCTCCCATTGAGAAACCACAAGTGAAGATCCCACATCTCGGGTCTAGGGTTCCATATCATTCCTCTCGCTTGAGAGAGGAGGTCTTTGCCTCAAAGGAGTCGGCCATGGTTTCTTGGGCAATAACTGAGACAGGTACACGAACCATGGTTGGGTCCTCCACAGAGGAGCCACCAGGAGGACCTTGTGAGCATCCTCTCTGATTTGTTTGACAATCAGGGGAATCAAAGTGATCGGGGGAAAGGCATACAAGAGGAGGCTGGGCCAGTCGTGGGCCAGCGCATCCCTGTTTTTTGAGAAATATATTAAGCAATGATAATTGTCTTCTGAGGCGAAGAGGTCGACCTATGCCCTCCTGAAGACATAACAAATTTTCTGAACTGTGTGGGGGCGGAGCGACCAGTCCTCTGAGGGAAGGTTGTTCCAGGACAACATGTCTGCCCGTGTTCAGTACGCCCTGTACATGCGCTGCTCTCAGTGAGAGCAGGTTACGTTGGGCCCACTCTAGGATGGTTTTTTCTAGAGAGAAGAGGGGCTTTGAAGAGAGCCCGCCCTGGTGGTGATTTATGAAGGACATCACAGTCATGTTGTCTGATCTGACCAAAACGTGATGCCCCACCAGGAGAGGAAGGAAGGCTTGGAAAGCTTGATATACCGCCATCATTTCCAGACGGTTGATATGAAGCTCGCTTTCCGGGCCGTTCCAAGTCCCTAAGGCTGGACGGTTGTCGCACAGAGCTCCCCAACCCATCTTGGAGGCATCTGTGAAGACGACCTTCCTCCTGTTCATCGTCCCGATTACCACGCCCTGCTTGAACCAGCAGAGGGTCTTCCAAGCGACGCACGTCTGGTTCACCATGAGCAAGCAGCAACCATGTCGCCAGGCTTGGGACGGGAGTCGTGGTTTAGCCAGAACTACAGCATCTTCTAAAATGCTCTGAGTCAGCGAGAAGCCCTGGGCGTAAAGGGCCAGGGTCCCTGTCGATTCAGGGAGTGGCGCTTAGCAGAGCGCGAGCGCTGCCGGTGCTCAGGTCGTGGCGCGGGCTGAGTGGTTGGCGGCGTAGCTTTGGGTGGCTGCTGAGCTGGTGCAGATTTGGGGCGGCTTGAAGCAGCAAAGCTGGAGTGCTTTGGCAGGAAGTGTTGCATAGCCTGGGACAACTTCTGTGTGGCTGTGAAGCACTCAGCAAAACCATCAACAGCGGGACCAAAGAGACCAGTGGGGGAGACGGGCGAGTCGAGGAAGACGGCTTTGTCTGCGTCCTTGATCTCGGTCAGCGTTAACCACAGGTGGCGCTTCAGCCCCACCATGCTGGACATCAAACGGTGGTCTTGGTGGTGTGCAGGGCCAGGTCCGTGGTGCTGCACAGCTGTTTGAAGCTGGTTGAGTCGTGACCAGCCTCATCCAGAGCCCGCAGGAGCTTAGCCTGGTACACCTGGAGTACCGGCATGGTGTGGAGTGCAGAAGCTACCTGGCCGGCCGATAAGTACGCCTGGCCAGTAAGGGTCGTCGTAGTGCGGCAGGGCTTGGAGGGGTGAGCGACCTTCAATTTCCAACTAATGGCGGCCTGCAGGCACAGGTGTGCAGCCAAAGCTTCGTCCAAAGGAGGCAGCTTCTGATAATCTTTTTGCTCGGCGGCGTCAATGGAATTGAGAGCGTGAGAGGCAGGAGGATGTAGGCGGGCTGAGTATGGGACGCGCCACAACTTTGTGAGCTCATCGTGGACCTCAGGGAAGAACGGCGCCGCCCGCTGAGGGGGCGTGTGATGGTGTCCAGGCAGGAACCACTCATCTAAGTGGCTGCATGTCAGTTTGTGAGGTGCAGACCACTCCAGACCGAGCTGCTCAACGGACTTTGACAGCACTCGGGTGAGTTCAGAGTCAATGGACGTCCTGGCGTCGATTGGCTCCAAAGCAAGGGGGCAGGGCCATCAAGCGAGCCTGACCACTCCTTGGCATCCAAGGCCGCTATGGACATGCTGTCATCCAGCGGCTCTTCATCAGATCCCCCGAACGAGACCAGGTCGCTCGCAATGGCATAGAGGTGCTGGTTAGGGTGGGAGAAACGGACGGGTAAAATCTCTTTTTGTGGAGAGAATGAGGTACGCAGGACTTGAGCCGGCATAAGCTCACTCTCATCCGAGTGCTGGGATCCTCTGCCCCGCTGTTTTTTCCTCACAGGTCCCTGGGAGGAAGAAAACGGGAGGGCACAAGGGGCGGAGTGGCTTTCTGAAAAGAAAGCAATCCGCAAGCACAAAGAGGCCAGACTCAGACTCTGCGGGTTGATCAGCGCTGCACAAGAGCGGCGAGAGAGCTGCAGGCTGCTCGTGGGCTGCGGCTGCTAGAGAGAGGCGAGCAGATAGAGAGCGGCAAGCAGAGGAGAGGCAAGCTGATCAAACTGCTGCAGAACGGCGAGCTGATCAGCAGCAAATTCCAGCTGCTTGCAGTTGAAGGCAGCTTCAAGTCTCGTAATCTCAGCGAAGAGATGATATCCACGTCGTTGAAAGAGAATGAAACGATTTGCCATGGTGAGACGGCCACTTATATAGCCCGATACCCCACCCCTTTTGGCGGGCTCAAGCGGGTTCACTCACCATTTGCTTGCGCGGCTTTACTTAAACTTCACAAACCAATGGCCATGCAGTTTCACTGCGTGATTGAAAAAGGCTTCAGAAATCAGAGAAATTTTCCCCATATGCGTCTCTTCTTATGTATAATAAAACTTTTGTCGCAGTAATACTACTTTTTTCACCTCAGTTTTATTTTTAGTTTACAGTAGTAGCCTAAGAAAAAAAAGATTGTGAGTTAGGCTACTACTACAAGAACAGGGTGAAATATTCCATGTGCAAATATGTTTGTTTACCTGCGGTTTATGCATGGCTACATATTTGCTCCCCTCAGAGTTTCATCATAATTGTTTGTGGCATTATAAGCGGGATGTACTCGTTTCAGGTTGCCGCTGGCAGGGGAGCCCGGTGCTGTAGGTGTACCTAAAAACAAACGAGAAATCTCTGTTCTCCCCTGGGTTCTGCTCATCTGGGGCAACACATCTCACAGACATACTGGCAACATTTCAGGTTCACTCACACACACTTGCATCAGCTCTCCTTCCCTCCTCCCACCTTATCCTGAGGTTTTCCCTCCTCTGCTCACTGCCATTTCACTAAGACCTGCTCAATCTCTCTCCATGTGAATTTGTCACCTTAGTCCACCTCCATCCTGATACAACCACTTGGTTGAGCACGTAGAAGCCCAAAGGCATCAGGGCTGTTGACTGAAGGTCCAAACCCAATTAGCATCTCCATCTGGCTGTATTCTAGGGGCATGTTTCTGCTCCGTCTGATGATTTAGGTGCTGTGGCTTTATTATGTTACTCAGTCTAGCCTTCGCTGGTATTTCCTGCAGGACATTTAGGTTGAGAGTGAGAGCACTTTGCAGCTCGGATCAGATAATGTGCAGAAAGTGCTTCTTCTGTTTACTTCATAAATTTTAGTGAAAGTGTCTAATAATAAGGCAAGAAAGAAACCCTACTGACACACATAGGCCATTGTCAAGGGACCCGCATGTACTAATTAAAAAATAAAAAATAAAAATCTGTCATGTTGTTCCAAACATCTATGACTTTCTTTCTTCTGCAGAACACAAAATAAGATATTTTGAATTTTTTTTCAAGATATTTTAAATGATGTTTTCCATATACAATGAAAGTCTTTCATATATGGACACAAAATACTCAAAACATCCTCTTTTTTTAAGAAAAAATGTAATACAGGTTTGGATCAACATGTTTGACAGAATTCTCCATTTTAAAGGAAATTATATGTGGGTGTCATGACTCAGTTGAACCAAATTTAGATGGAAAAGAATGGGTGGTTACTGCCACAAAACACCTTTGTACCTACAATAATCATGCAACTTAAAGGGTTAGTTCACCCAAAAATGAAAATTCTGTCATTAATTACTCACCCTCATGTTGTTCCACACCCGTGAGACCTTCGTTCATCTTCAGATATTTTTGATAAAATCTGATGGCTCAGTGAGGCCTCCATTGCCAGCAAGATAATTAACACTTTCAGATGCCCAGAAAGCTACTGAAGACATTTAAAACAGTTGTGTGACTACAGTGGTTCAACCTTAATGTTATGAAGCATCGAGAATACTTTCTGTCCATCAAAAAAACAAAATAACGACTTTATTCAACAATATCTAGTGATGGGTGATTTCAAAACACTGCTTCATGAAGCTTTAAAGCTTTACAAATCTTTTGTTTCGAATCAGTGATTCAGAGCGTATCAAACTGCCAAAGTCACATCCCCTAGTGATGAACCATTGAAATTTCGAAAACACTCATGATGTAACGAATCCCCATCACTAGATATTGTTGAATAATTTTTTTTTTTGGCACAAAAATGATTCTTGATGCTTAATAACATTAAGGTTAAACCACTGTAGTCACATGAACTGTTTTAAAAGTTTTAGTACCTTTCTGGACATCTGAAAGTGTTAATTATCTTGCTGGCAATGCAGATCTCACTGAGCAGTCGGATTTTAACAGAAATAACTTAATTTGTGTTCTGAAGATGAACGAAGGTTTTACAGCTGGCCATTGTCAACAATGCAATTTGGTTTCTGAGAAAACGAGATCATTATTTGGGTAAAAAGGCTGTTTCTCCATCAATGGCCACAAAAGCAACAAATAAATGAGAAAAATCTCAGTCATATAAATGAGAAAAATCTCAATCTCAATTTTTGGAGGGCCCTTCTGAGACTGCTTGTGCTATTCTGATCAACTCCCATTGAGATGAATGGGAATGCTAACAGGTTCTCCAGGTATTACAGGTCTCCTGGAGAAAACATATGTAGCACCATTTTTGTTTTGCATAAATTATGTGTTCAGTAGGTTTCAGATGGTAAAAAATAATACTTCTACCACTTGAAGATTTTATTTTCAGCAGTTTTGAAGAATATTCTATGTGGATTGTTTTACATCACTATTATAGATTATTTTCCCCCAGATGAACATTGCCATTTGCAGCAGTGATGACATCAGAAATTTTTCCCATTTCTATTGGTATTCTCTGTGCATTGCCTGTCTCTGAAGAGGCTTTGCTGTCTGTCCTTTCAGTGCTGTATTGATAAAGCTCTAAAAATAGACATGTTGCTGTGCATATCGCTGGGAGGGAAGGGACAGTTCACTGAAATCCCCCTGATCAATCAGACCATGACTGCTGGAGCATATTGATTTACCTCAGAATAACAGTCTGGCTAGAGTTTAGCACAACCGCACAATCTCTCTCTGACCTTTAACCTGCTGCAGCCTACATGCTGAACCCATCTCAGCCCTCACATTGGAAATATTTGACTAATACCAACCTTATAAACCATGTGGTCACCACCTGTCATAAATAGGATGCATTAATATAAAAAAAATGGCACTTAAATTTCCATATGAGGAGAAACTGTATTATTTTTTATTTTATTTTATTGGCAGTATAGGGCTCAAAGCAGGAAACTATTTTTTTTTTTTTTTTTTTTTAAATAATTAATATAATGTAATAATGTAATATAATATAATAGCATGAACTGAGAAAAAATCTGTTGTGGGAACCATGGACGAATTAGACAAATTAATCATTCAGATGATTCTTTCAAAACATAATTCTAATTCAGAATCAAAATTCCAGCTCCAGCCATCTACAGGAAAATCCTTGCTTAATTACATTTATAACCCCATCCTTCCAGGCAGAAGTGACGAACTCAGCCATTTGAGACACCAAATGGTCATCCAAGAAGATAAAGAGTCTTTGATCACCAGATCAAAAGAGATAAGAGAAACAATGCAGGCCCTTTTGTTTTCTCTAAGGGATCTAACCTAAATTTACAGAAAAACCAATGAAGACTGTTCTACATCTAAAACTGCATCAAAATTGTTCCAAACTATTTTAAATTGACTTATCAAACATATTTTAACTGCATATGTTAAATTGTGTCCACAAGTACTACCTGTAACCAGTTTTGCTTTAGAACACTCACAATCCATGTAAATGTGTTAAAGGCCCCGGTATACTTCAAACGAAATCGAAGAACGAACTGATGTGACGTAATTTCAAACAAAATAAGGCCAAAACTAAGTTTGTTTTGTGTTCTTTTTGGAAGTTCGAAACGGCTTGCCAAAGCGAACTTTCAGGAAAAGTTCGCTCCAGCTGCAAAACACCTTCGTACTACCATTGGTCCGTGACAATAACATAACAAGAGGTGTGCACTGAGGCTCCGCCTTCATTTGTGTCAAACGCGTCTTTGACTCACCCTTGACTGGGTGAAAACATGAACACACGGGAAGTAACACCTATGTTTTATTGGGGGCAGAGAAAAGCCCTTTTGAAACAGGACAATATCTGATTGGCCAAAACTCCTCTGAGGTGTGACAAACAACTAAGTATAAAATTGTCATATCGCAAGATAGTAGTTCAAGAAAAGAACCAAGAAAAGAACCAAGACAAAGACAAGAGTACCAAATAGCTCATTCAAGCTTTCACACACTTTTCTTTTACTAAATTTTCTTTTCTGCTGAAAGTCTCGTGTTTCTAAATTTTTACGCAAAGTTCAACCAACGACTTCTGCTGCTTCAGCTTTAACTCCAGCCACGACAAAGAGACTTCCTTCCATTTTTCAGTAAGCTCAAACATGATTGGTTTCGATCTAATCACTACTTGGAAAACCCTTCTCTGCACGCAGACGAGGGAAATTCACATTTAAAGTCAACACAAGCAAGTACATCCAGATTAAAACTGAACTGGTGCATTTAAATTAAAGGAACACTCCACTTTTTTTGAAAATAGGCTCATTTTCCAACTCCCCTAGAGTTAAACAGTTGAGTTTTACCGTTTTCGAATCCATTCAGCCGATCTCCGGTTCTGGCGGTACCACTTTTAGCATAGCTTAGCATAGTTCATTGAATCTGATTAGACTGTTAGCATCGCGCTTAAAAATGACCAAAGAGTTTTGATATTTCTCCTATTTAAAACTTGACTCTTCTGTAGTTAAATCGTGTACTAAGACCGACAGAAAATGAAAAGTTGTGATTTTCTAGGCTGATATGGCTAGGAACTATACTCTCATTCAGGCGTAATAATCAAGGAACTTTGCTGCCGTTCCATGGCTGCAGCAGTGCAATGATATTACGCAGCGCCCGTGAGCCCCTGCTTGCACAGGGAGCGTGCCTTGCAACCATGGAGACGTATGTGAGAGACGCTGCGTAATATCATTGCACTTCTGCAGCCATGGAACGGCAGCAAAGTTCCTTGATTATTATGCCTGAATGACAGTATAATTCCTAACCATATCAGCCTAGAAAATCACAACTTTTCATTTTCCGTCGGTCTTAGTATACGATTTAACTACAGAAGAGTCAAGTTTTAAATAGGAGAAATATCAAAACTCTTTGGTCATTTTTAAGCGCGATGCTAACAGTCTAATCAGATTCAATGAACTATGCTAAGCTATGCTAAAAGTGGTACCGCCAGAACCGGAGATCGGCTGAATGGATTCGAAAATGGTAAAACTCAACTGTTTAACTCTAGGGGAGTTGGAAAATGAGCCTATTTTCAAAAAAAGTGGATGGTTCGTTCAGGTCTTTGAAGTACATTGCTAGGAATTATGTTCATCATATCACACTCTCTCTCTCAAAACTCTTTCTCTCTCATTTCCTTTCTTACTGCAACATGTATAAATGTGTGTGTGTGCGTGTGTTTGTGTTAGATTAGTTTGTGTTATAATAAATAAAGTCTCTTATAGATTTTTTAAAGAAAATGTCTTGTATTATGTGCTTCTAAAATTTAATGTCTTAAACTGTGATCTTAAGTTACCGTGCAGTGTTTTCACGATTGTTGGATATTCATATCCTCTACAAGATCTTATTACGGCTCGATCAAACGAACACTGGACGACTCAGTTGCTCAGTCGTAAACTTACAACTCTTTATAATTCCCTATAAATTATTTAATTTGAGCTCATTTTACTTCCTAAGGTGTGTTTTCCCTACACTGTGAACTGGATGCCACATGCCTCAGTGATTAGAGATCAGAAATCACAACACAAAAGTGGAATACTGAGGCACCTCGCTGAGTTAATCTGAGGTTTTATCTCACAATAAACTCAACATCACAATCTATAAACACAATCAATGTCCTCACAAGCACTAATATACACTATAACGTGCACACAAGGAGTCTGACACAAACACACACAACCTTCAAGGTTCTATGTCCTTTTTTTTCCCTGCCACTGACAATCCAGTAATGCAAAATCCATTACCTATTTAGGTATGTTACTATTTTGGGGATATTATCTGCGTCACAACTAAATTGCTCAGTCTAGTTTTTAAAAAAATAATCATTCTTTTGCTTGGCTCAATTCTCCCTGTGTAACACAATATTTAATTGAAATCTCATTGAAAACAATGGACAAAAACTATAAACATCAAAGACGTCAAAAGGAACTTTGTAAACTCCATGTTTAGATTCTCACCATATACAGTAGCAAGAGTGGAATAAAAGGCCAATAAAAGTAACTGATCTGAGGACATTTCTTACATAACAGCTTTAGTTTCATTTGACTTAGTAAATCAGATCCTCCCTCTGAATTTAGGGAAAAGCTCTCAGGAAAGCTCAGTTCAGCATCTCATTCTATGTATATGTGCAAAATGTTGGAGAAAAACAGGAAATTATACATTACAACAAAGGAAAAGGCAGATTTCCTTGACTGCTATTGTCTTGGATGTTACCACCTACGCCATTGTGGCTTTCCATGACCAGGGTGAATCGGCTTTCCTAGAGAAAGGTCCCAGAGAGAAGTATTGTTACGGGTGGCTGGTAGAGAGATGAGGCAGATACGGATTTCCACGATAATAGAGACTTTACTTCAAACAATGGCAATGAACAACAGACAGACACCTTAACAAAACAGAGAACGGACGAGGAGTGCAGGGAGTGAGTGCATTATATAGGAGTGCTAACAATAGAGTCCAGGTGCAGGTGATCTGTGATGATGAGGAGCTGACGAGGGAAGTGAGTGCAGGTGTGGAGAACAGGAGGAACATGGGAATTGAAGTCCAGGGAAACAAGGGTTCTGTGACATTACCCCCCCCTCCCGGTAGGCGCGTCCTCGCGCCGTAGATGTAACAACCGGGAGGGGCGGGCGCCCTGGAGACCTCAAGCTGGTGCAGGGGGAGGAGCAAACTGGAGTGGAGGTCTCCAGGGCAGGTTCAAAAGCCATGGCAGGTCAGGGGCTGAAGGCAGCCATGGCGGGTCAGGGGCTGAAGGCATCCATGGCGGGTCAGGGGCTGAAGGCAGCCATGGCGGGTCAGGGGCTGAAGGCAGCCATGGCGGGTCAGGGGCTGAAGGCAGCCATGGCGGGTCAGGGGCTGAAGGCAGCCATGGCGGGTCAGGGGCTGAAGGCAGCCATGGCGGGTCAGGTGCAGCGGGCAGCCATGGCGGGTCAGGTGCAGCGGGCAGACATGCAGCAGGCATACATGGCGGGTCAGGTGCAGCGGGCAGCCATGGCGGGTCAGGTGCAGCGGGCAGCCATGGCGGGTCAGGAGCCGAAGCCTTCGAGGCGTTGAGCCCAGGCGTCGCTGAAGGACTGGCGGGTGATGGCGGAACCGAAGGCTCCGCCGACCGAAGCGCAGCCGGGGCTCCAGAAGGCCGCAGTGAAAGCAGAAGGACAGCCAACAAAACGAACACCGGGGGGAGTGAGGAGGCCAACTGAATCCGAGGGACGGAGTGACGGAGCGGAGACGGAGGAGTGAAGTCCAGAGGGAGGGCAGGCTGATGAATGACCAAGGTGTGAGTGGAGGCAGGATGGAGACTGGTGAAGCTGGAGGACTGATGGGCAACGGTGGAGCAGAGGGAGGTTGGAGCCGGGGTGAAGGTAATCGCCCAGAGGTCCGAGGTGGAGATCTGGGCGAGGGGGCTTGAGGTGGAGGTGCAGTATAGACATGACTTGGAGGAGGCGGGAGAGGGAGGCAGGGAGGGAAAACAGTCTTTGGGCTGGAGAGTTCAATCACAGAGACCATACTAGGAGCGGCTGGCTCGGCGGCGGCGGCTGGAGCGGCAGGCTCGGCGGCGGCGGCTGGAGCGGCAGGCTCGGCGGCGGCGGCTGGAGCGGCAGGCTCGGCGGCGGCGGCTGGAGCGGCTGGCTCGGCGGCGGCGGCTGGAGCGGCTGGCTCGGCGGCGGCGGCTGGAGCGGCTGGCTCGGCGGCGGCGGCTGGAGCGGCTGGCTCGGCGGCGGCGGCTGGAGCTGAGGGCTCGGCGGCGGCGGCTGGAGCTGAGGGCTCGTAGGCGGCGGCTGGAGCTGAGGGCTCGTAGGCGGCGGCTGGCGCTGAGGGCTCGTAGGCGTCGGAGACTGGAGAACTTTGCTTGGCGGCGGAGACTGGAGAATTTTGCTCGGCGGCGGAGACTGGAGAACTTTGCTCGGCGGCGGAGACTGGAGAACTTTGCTCGGCGGCGGAGACTGGAGAACTTTGCTCGGCGGCGGAGACTGGAGAACTTTGCTCGGCGGCGGAGACTGGAGAACTTTGCTCGGCGGCGGAGACTGGAGAACTTTGCTCGGCGGCGGAGACTGGAGAACTTTGCTCGGCGGCGGAGACTGGAGAACTTTGCTCGGCGGCGGAGACTGGAGAACTTTGCTCGGCGGCGGAGACTGGAGAACTTGGCTCGGCGGCGGAGACTGGAGAACTTGGCTCGGCGGCGGAGACTGGAGAACTTGGCTCGGAGGAGACTGGAGAACTTGGCTCGGAGGAGACTGGAGAACTTGGCTCGGCGGAGACTGGGGTTGAGGGCCATTTCATCCCCTCAAATACAATTAAAATCCCCACAGGCACTGGAGCTGGCTCTGTGGGGACTGGAGCTGGCTCTGGAGATACTGGAGCTGGCTCTGGAGATAACGGAGCGGGCTCTGGAGACACTGGAGCGGGCTCTGGAGACACTGGAGCGGGCTCTGGAGACACTGGAGCGGGCTCTGGAGACACTGGAGCGGGCTCTGGAGATACTGGAGCGGGCTCTGGAGATACCGGAGCGGGCTCTGGAGATACCGGAGCGGGCTCTGGAGATACTGGAGCGGGCTCTGGAGATACTGGAGCGGGCTCTGGAGATACTGGAGCGGGCTCTGGAGACATTGGGGCCGCTTTCTTCCTCCTCCTCCGCTTACTGGGCCCAGTAGCGGAATATGGGTCCAGCCTGGGGCAGGCAGGGAGTTCGCTGGAGCGGTATGCGGAGGAAGCCGGAGGTTGACTGACTGGCCCGGCCAACCGTGTTTCTGGATGGACCGGACGACAACACTGATCCTGAACCTCTTCTACTAAGAAATTGGAGCCATTCAACCACAAAATTAAATTGATAGTGTCGCTTAAGGAGAAACAAAAAACAGGTTCATCAAAACGGATAGTGTCGTCATCCAATCCATCCAAAAACAGGGAGATCAACTGAGCGTCGGGCCAGTTAGACAAGTAAGCAAGCTCAACGAACTCCTCCACATACCTCTCCAGCGAACGTCCTACCTGCAGGAGCCCGATAATGCGTTCGCTGGCTGTTAGGGTGAGAGGCGATGGAGGAGCTGGATCCAGGGAGCTGGGGAAAGTCTCCATTTTTTTTTTCATGGAAAATCCGGTCGGTTTAGGTCCGTTCTTCTGTTACGGGTGGCTGGTAGAGAGATGAGGCAGATACGGATTTCCACGATAATAGAGACTTTACTTCAAACAATGGCAATGAACAACAGACAGACACCTTAACAAAACAGAGAACGGACGAGGAGTGCAGGGAGTGAGTGCATTATATAGGAGTGCTAACAATAGAGTCCAGGTGCAGGTGATCTGTGATGATGAGGAGCTGACGAGGGAAGTGAGTGCAGGTGTGGAGAACAGGAGGAACATGGGAATTGAAGTCCAGGGAAACAAGGGTTCTGTGACAAGTATATAGCACAGTGAACAAAACTGATGACAATTTTTTCCTGTTTTTATTTGCAGAGAAGAATAAATTACATTCTCAAAGGAGGGTGACTCATGTTTGCTTGACAGCAGAATGAAAATTGAGCTTTTTCAGAATGAAAGAGTCTTTTTAAATAAACCAAAAGAACCAAGTTAAAAGTTCTCTTTGCATCCCATCTCTGACCTTGAAACTGAGCACAGACCTGTATATTTATATACCTGTATATATATATATACCTGTATATATATATATATATATATATATATATATATATATATATATATATATATATATATATATATATATATATATATATATAATGCATCCTTGTTGAATAAAAGTATTCATTTCTTTAATTTCTTTTCAAAAAAATAAAAATAAAAATTCTTACTGACCCCAAACTTTTGAACGGTAGTGTATAATGCTACAGAAGCTTTGTATTTCAGATAAATGCTGTTCTTTTGAACTTTCTATTCATCAAGGAATCCTGAAAAAAAAAGTACACAACTGTTTTCAACATTAAAAATAATTTATTGAGCAGCAAATCAGCATATTAGAATGATTTCTGAAGGATCATGTGACACTGAAGACTGGAGTAACGATGCTGAAAATTCAGCTTTGCCATCACAGGAAAATTACTTTGTCAAATATATTTAAATAGTACACAGTTATTTTAAATTGTAATAATATTTTGCAATATTACTGATTTTTACTGTATTTTTAATTAAATTAATGTAGCCTTGGTGAGCAGACAAAACTTATTTTAAAAACATTAAAAATCTTAGTGGTTCCAAACTTTTGGACTGTACTGTATATATATATATGGACAATTTTAAATAATAAATAAAATGATAAATAAAAATTATCAAACTGCTCTCCAACCCAAGTTTTTTTGGAATACAGGCCACATGTATGTATTGTATTAATATTATATTGTAGTTATTGTATTATTTATAATATAAAATTAATTTAATTACATAATTCATTTTGTACTAACAATAATGCATGTAATAATAATAATTATATACTATACTGTATACAATATTTTACCACTGATCTATTAACAATCTATTAATAATAATAATAATAATTACAACAACAATTATAATAATTGAACTGTAGGATATTCACTCAAAAAAAACTGTTGGATTTACTTTAAAAAAAAAAAGTGTCAAGTGGTTCCACGCAACTATAATGAGTAATTTGTACAAATAACAATTTAGTTGTATGAACAAAAAGAATTTCAAGTAAAGCTGACAAAATTTCTAATTTCTAATATTTGAGTAAATACAAATCATTTGAATTTGTCACTGTTACATAATATTTGTATGTGCAATTTACTTAATAATTTTATGTTTATTATGTAAGGTGAACACATTTATTGACCTAATTTACATTATTAAATTAACTATTTGCTCTACAAAATGCACTCAGAAATTAACTCATTGAACAAACTCAATTGAACTGAGAGCAGGCATTCCATACTAAACATGCTATATGAGTGTGCACAGCCTAAACTCAGGCATCACACTTCTGCATAATGGTAACCACAAAATTCAAAAACATTACAGAAACTCCTCTAAATGTCCAACATAACTGAACATTAAACACTAACATAAACTTCTTTATGAAAGAAACATCTTTCACTTTACTGAAAAACACATAAAATAACACTTTAATCCATAAATTTACTCTCCTAATGCAGTCCCCTGCAAAGCATGCTGGGAACTACAGATCCAATGCCCAGCTATGGCAACATTAATT
The DNA here is from genome assembly GCF_024489055.1 of Chanodichthys erythropterus. NCBI lineage: Eukaryota > Metazoa > Chordata > Actinopteri > Cypriniformes > Xenocyprididae > Chanodichthys > Chanodichthys erythropterus. The sequence continues at coordinate 15,062,720 of NC_090222.1, read as the reverse complement.
TGTGCGTTTCACTCAGCAATGTTAAGTTGACTGAATAAACACTTATTAAGTAAAGCTGACAATACTCATTTTTGGTAGAAACAACTCAGTTAAATTAAGTTAATGTAGTTACATGAGTTTTTTTTAAGTAATGTGAACAAGGATGACACTAAAAACAGTGAAAGTTCATTTTTTTGAGTTATTGTACAATATTAATAAAATTAATATCTAAAAAAATTATCAATTACAATTGTATTAACGATAATGCATGTAATACTACTACTACTACTACTACTACTAATAATAATAATAATAATAATAATAATAATTGAATGGTAGAATTTTGTTGTACAATATTAATATCTAAAAAATATTAACAATAGATCAGTTTCAGATGGATTCAGGTCATTTGCTGCTCTTGATGAACAGTGTTGTATCTGAAAAATAACCATTATACTTTTTTAAATAATTCTACATGGAAAATCTCCACAAACTCTTTTGCCCTTCTCTCCATTTCTCTCAAAGTCTCTTCTCATTATCCTTGTGATGTTGTGTGGGAGTAGCGGGTCTTCATTATTAATTATCAGAGGAGCTCCTAGAATCCTGTTATGAGGAGTGGGATACAGATCAGAGGGCACATCAGGTCAGCCCACTCATTTGGCCAGAAGCTCACAGTGCCGTAACCTCCCACAGAATGTTTCTAGAGAGCAAGTTTACCCTATCCATCCTTTGCATCATTTATCCTTTTTGATCCCTTCTTTCTCTCGCTTCCCAAAAGGCTCAACACAAATAAAGAATATCTTAAGTACTTTTATAAAGCACACAATTGCACAGCACAATAAAAACTGCTTCCTAATCCTGATATAAGACAAATATAAATACCATATGGAACATACACATAAAAGTCCTCAAACTTCTCACAGTAATATAGTAATAGAGTTAGTAAAATAGGCTAAATATAGTCTAATCATGTAAAAATTAATGACGAGCTTTCTCAGAGACACTTTCCTGAGTGATTTTTAAAATGATTTCAACTGGCATTGTTTTTATATTGCATTATATAATGAAAAGACATTTAGACATTTTAAGTTTGAAGTGCAAGCTAGCTTTAAAATCATTAGATCCCACCCTCTCTTCAGAGTGCTCCCCAAATCCACGCCTCCTTTCAAAACACATGAACGCGCACAGCCAGAGCAAAGTCTGCAAAGCGTTATGAGAGACAGCTCTAAATTACCTTATGTGCTCAAAGACATGACATTACAAAAATTATGAACATAAACAACTTACAGAGCTCTGACTTGTACCACCTGACTGCTGAAGATTCATTTGGATGTTGATAGTTGATATTCCTCATTTAAATAATTCACGCTCAAGGCATATGAATAAAAGGGGTGAAGCTTGTTAGTTGTGTGTTGAAAATCGTGGTTATGGTAAGAGCTGTGACATTTCCGAAACACACTTAAAGAGGTTGACTAATCACAACACACTGACCAATCAGAGCACATTGCACATTGGAAGGAGGGGCTTCATAGAGACTGGATCTAAACAGAGTACTACTGACAGACTGGGGAAGAGAAATGCTGTAATAATGTAAAATATGTGAAAAATAATTTGTCTTTTGAACATTCAAGCATGAAAACCTATTCTTGTAGACCCAAAAAATCAAAAAACGTCCAAATACTTTTGAGGCCATGTATGTTTATAACAGTGGTGGCGAACTCCGGTCCTGGAGAGTCAGTCCTGCAGAGTTCAGACCCAACCTTGATAAAAACACCTGCCTGTAGCTTCCTAGTAACCCTTCAGACCTTGGGGTTTGGACTGTGGCTCGGGACCAACATTTGCCACCCCTGGTTTAGACTTTTGGCCTGAAAAAGTCATATCAATTTGCTTTTTTAATTAAATCTTTCTTTTATTAAATCTTTCTTTTTTTCCTTGCTTTTTTTTTTTGTTTTCCTACCATCTCAAGTAACCATTTACAAAGGGAAGTGAAGGTTTATGTATAGACACACAGTCATTCACATGCACATACACACCACATGCTGTGTTTAGGAGTGGTTTCGGAGAGCCTAACCGCTTCTTTCATCCCAGATCTAGTTCCGCCCTGGTCTTTCCAACTAAACCACTGCAATGTCAGCCACACTAACAAGCTGTAAACCTCTCATCTTTGTTCTCTCTCTCTCTCTCCCTCTAGCTCTCTTTTAGACAGTAGTGGTAAGGAAAGCAACAGTCTCTCCCCTGAGGTAACTATGAGATTTGTTGACTTACCACTACAAACAGAATCAAACAGATGCAGCTGCAGAAGCAAACATGACATCAGTGCACTAGCTGCATCCCTGGCCAGGGCAGCAGCACTATGGCAAGGCTTAAAATAGAAACTCCATTGCCTTTATCAGCCTTACAATCAAGCTGCAGATGACAAGAGAGAAATAAAAACAGAAGACTAAGAGAAATGGAAAGACTGTAGCCTACCTGTTGCAAAGAATTACTGTAAGATGCATGCACACAGTGCCAGAAGCTCATACAGAAAGGAACATAACATAATATAATGACTACTATATAAATTATAAATTATATAAAATAAAATTACAATAAACTTGTACACAAAATATTTATGCAACATATAAATATTGAAAAAAATATTGTTATAGAGATTAACAAAATAAAAAACAAAACAAGTTACTCGAGACAATTCTCAAGCAAGAAGCAAGAGTTCATTTTGGACCGAAACAAGCAACTGCAATTCTAAAGGGTTAGTTCACCCAAAAATTAAAATAAAGTAATTTATTACTCACCCTCATGTCGTTCACCGTAAGGACTTTGTTCATCTTCGGAACACAAATTAAGATATTTTTTTATGAAATCCAATGGTTCAATGAGGCCTCTATAGACAGCAATGTCACTGAAATTCTCAAGATCCAGAAAGGTAGGGCCTACTAAAGAAATATTTAAAACAGTTCATGTCAGTACAGTGGTTCAACCTTAATATTATAAAGCGACGAGAATATTTTTTGTGTGCCAAAAAAACTAAATAACGACTTTTCAACGATATCTAGTGATGGCCGATTTCAAAACACAGCTTTGAATCTTTTTTTTGGAATGAGTGATTCGGGTTGCGTATCAAAATGCCAAACTGCTGATATCACGTGACTTTGGCACTCCGAATCACGTATTAACTAATTAACTTGAGTAAGCTGTTTCTTACTCAAGTTAATGTGGGTACTTTAACTTGAGTACATTTCTAAATAAAAATCTGTACTTTTACTTTGCTACGTTGGGCAACGTTCCTCTCGTTACTGTATTTTAATGTAGGCTACATGTTAAGAAATGCGCAGTTATTCCTAGCGCGCTGTCTCTTTTTTTCAAGAACGATGCCCCATTCACAAATGAATCGCTCTTTTGAGTCGATTCTATTCAAAAACTTGATCAAACAGGTTGGCAAAACTGTCTAAATTGGTTTGCGAATCAGTTTGAATAATTTGTTCAGTTCCCTGCACGCGCTGAATCGTCTGAAGCTGTTTCTAAAGGCCAATTCACACCGCCCCGACGACGGCCAACAAACACCAAACAAACGCCAACGAACAAGTTGGCCGTTGGATTTAGAATTCTATGAGAAAAAACTGTCATGTTCACACCTCCCCAACAAACACGAGTGACGTCTGACTGGGAAAAATTCCACAACTACACAAGTAACAATGTTAACAATATGTCAGGTTAGTTTACTATATTAAAAATATAGTATCATATATATTTTCATTGTATTAAAGTATTGAGGCAAAACAAAAATACTAACCTGAAATCTGAAGCGCTGTAGCCATCGATCTGATCGTAACCAATTGCGCTGCGGTTGGTACCGGTTTTTAAACTTTTTTTAGCGCGACCCTTTTTATTAACGAGACCCATAAGCATATACAACCATGTAACTAAACAAGTCAAAACGAAACTGAAGGTAAACCTGCGTTGCTCTCATGGTGGTTATAACGTTACCTCTCTCTTTCGGTGAAGTGGAGCAGCTGCTCTTGCTGAATGGCACGGATTGCACTATGGACTATTGTACCTTTTGTGTATATATATATATATATATATATATATATATATATATATATATATATATATATATACACAAAAGGTACAATAGTCCATAGTGCAATCCGTGCCATATATATATATATATATATATATATATATATATATATATATATATATATTTTTTTTTTTTTTTTTTTTTTATAACTTAAAAGCTGCGATGTCACGTTTCCAGTGCTTTGTTGTGTGTGCGTGAGGCGCGGGCGCGATCAAATAGCTGTCTGGGACTTCCCTCATCGTCATGGCAACGGTTCGTTAACAGGTCAGATTACGTCAGAGTTGGTTGCAGTCTGTTGAAAAACTGTTCACACCGCGCAGACATTCCACGACCCGACAAACGCCGAATAAACATGTTCAGTCGGGTGAAAACCAACTCCGACCAACGGCCAACAAACGCCAACAGGGGTATCCCACCAAACCAACAAACTCCAACAGACGAGTTTGTTGGCGTTTTTTGGCCGTCGTCGGCAAGTATAGGTCTCTGCGGAACAAAAGAGGGGCGTCTCCCAATTTTGGGGTGTTTTCTAACTGAGAGAGGTGTTTATAACGATCCAACCAAAAAAGTACGGAAGCCGGGATATGCGTTTTTTTAAAGTACGAAAGGCCATTCATTATTATTTCATTTTTTTCTTGTTTTCTTATGATTACAACTACTTTTTTAACGTTTAGATCCCGAGAAACAATTATGTCGAGATAATGAAAAATAAATAAAATATTGCTGCATGCTTGACTTCTGTAACAGGGAAACTATGCGTTTTTCCCGAGTGCCTGCCTAGATATATTTTACTATAATGCATTCATTTATTTTGAAGAGTATTAACTATTTTTACAGGACCTATAGCTCGAGAGGGCGAAATATATGATTTATGCAAGTTTTATTAGCCTACTCCGTTTTTTTAGTGCTCGTTATTTATTTATTTGATTATTATTATTATTTTGCATAAACTAGCCTACGAATTATAATGACACGGGATGTAATTTTGTCACAATGGCTATATATTTTACATAGACAAATAGTAATTTGTCTGAACTTATCCAATCGGCGTCATTTTTTTGGACATGTGGTGGAAAAATACTATATTGATACATATCTCTTATTGTTTTTCCGGAAATATCCCACTCGATTTGAGCAAATCAGGTAAAAAAGGTTGAAAAACACCTATTCCCGTGTGATAACACCCCAAAGTTGGGAACCGCCCCTTTTTGTTCCGCAGAGACCTCCTTCTCGTCGTCGGGGCGGTGTGAATTGGACTCGTTGCATTGGACGAAGTGGCAGTGGAAATACAGTCAATTAAAAGCAAATCTGCAAATGCATCCTGTTTGCCAGTGATGAAGATCTTAGTTGAACTGTAGGTGAACAATTCCACAGGTACCGATTTCATTTGATTTCAATTCATACAGAAAATAGCTTACATTTTACAACCAAACAGATTATTACGCCATGATAACAAAGTATGTATAATTTCTTTACTGTTTTTTTTTTTTTTTTTTTGGGACATACATCTTACTTTATACATTAAATAAGCTACCATTTTTCAGAGAGTATGAAATGAACACCCGCCGTCCCGCAGTAATTTGTGGGTAGCCTATTGCACAATGGTGGCGCCGACAACCTGTTCGACTTGAAAATTAACGCCTTTCTCTAGACACTTAACCAGTTTACACGCGCCTGCAGAAGGCTGTTTCTCATAAAGCGATCTTGCATCCTTGTGTTTTTGCTCTACGTCATCATCAACCGTCGAAGTTCAGTTCCAATAGAGAGTGCCTCAGGGATGATGCAGTTTTGTAGGCAAAACATGGAAGCGAGTTAGCATTTTAGGACTAACGTTACCGGTTCCAACGACGTAAAGTCTATAGGTTTTTTGAATGGGTTTTTGCTAAATCGCCTGAAATAAGGTCTGTGGTTAACAAAGCCTCTAAATACTTTAACGTTTTGATCTATGACATAAAACACACCAGTTATAAGCCACTTGTGATTTTTTTAAACTTTTACTGTAGTTGCGTCCCAAATGACGCACTATACACTATGCACTTATACACTATGTACTTGTGCACTATGTATTCATCCATGTAGTGCGTGAATTGTATAAGGTTATTTAGTCATTTAACAACGGAGTCCGATCCTCCCTTCCCCTCCACTACGTAATTAAAGCTGCGACAGTTGAGTGCACGAAGTGTCCAACATTCCATCCACACTTCGTTTTTTCCATTAATTTAGTGCATCATCCGGTATTTAAAGTGCACCTTTTCTTTTTAGAATTTTCAGTGTGAACGCACTGCACTATTTGTACTTAAAAACGTCATGGAATCATAGGCGTAATTTGCGGGTGGGACGGGTGGGACATGTCCCCACCACTTTTTGAAAGGGTCGATACTGTCCCCACCACTTTTTGAAAGGGTCGATATTGTCCCCACCACTTTTTGAAACATCTCGCAGATATCTAATACAAAATAAACACCTCTAGTTGATTATCAATTTGTGTTAATAATAGTCGATGTGGCGCTGGGATGTGTTGTTTTTAAAATCATGTTGAGTGCTCGTTGTCGCTGTTAGCCGAGGCGCAACAGTGTTCTCTTGGCGCTCGTTCACATTGCGCAGTCTTTACACGGACGAGCGCTTCAATCTATGAATAGAGAGTTGCAGAGACTCTCTATTCGTTACGTCGAAATCACAAAACAAATAAATACACATAAACGTGTCCTTGCTCTTGATATACAATCACTGATGAACATCTTTGGTTTTAATGAGAAGAAAAAAAAAAAAATCATTCATGGTTGGATTAGAACCCAGAACCTCTTGCACGCTAAACGAAAATACTGCCATTTGTCCATCAGGACATTCGATTACCAAGAGCGGATCCTCGTATTTATTAACTATCGAGACTAACAACATATTGTACTATAGCAGATGTAAGGAAGAAACTATCATATTAATTTTAATATCATATTATTATTATTATTGTAATAATACAACCACACAACTAAAGTGTTACAACAGAGACACCGGAAGCAGAGATAAAAGCAGTTGGGTAGTTTATTAAGACAATCAGCAGAGCAAACAGGTAAGTGAATGGAGATATGGAAGGTCTTGGAGATGAATGAGAGGTAATGCTGTCCTTTTCTTTGTGTTGCAGGTGATGATGGAAGGAGACGTTGGAGATGGCAGGCAGGAACACACACACACAGGCAGGTAGGAACACGAGGAGTACTGGAGACAATGGAGACGAAGGAGATGATGTAGACAGGTAAGTATCGTTTTGAGAGTCCTTGAGGTAAGTGAACAACGGGGTGTATCACGAACGAGACCGGACAATGTGTGTGTGTGAGTTTGGGGTTCTTATAGTGAGACTGATGACTGTGGTGATGAGCTGCAGGTGGCGGTGATTAGAATTCCGGTGATTGAGTGCGCGGGTAAGGGAGTGAGGTGGAACCTGACGTGTCTGTGACAGTACCCCCCCTCCCACGGCCCGCTCCTGAGGGCCGAGGACCCCGACGTCGTGGTGGTCGTCCTCGAGGTCGTGGGGCAGGTCTGTCCGGGTGGTTGGTGTGGAAAGTCTGTAACAGAGTAGGATCAAGGATATCATTCTTAGGGACCCATGAGCGTTCTTCGGGACCGTAGCCTTCCCAATCCACCAGATATTCTAAGAGACCACCACGGCGCCGGGAGTCCAGGATCTCTCGAACCTCGTAGGCAGTCCCATCGTCCAGGATGAGTGGAAGGGGGGGCTCGACGGCTGCCACGTCAGGTTCTGTGGAAGGAAGAACAGAAGGGTGGTGAGGTTTTAGGAGTGACACATGGAAGGTTGGATGAATTCTTTTATATTGTGCAGGAAGTTGTAACCGGTAGGTGACGGGATTGATCTGTCGGAGGATGGTGAATGGGCCAATGAAGCGGGGACTCAGCTTCTTGCAGGGCAGGCGCATCCTGATGTCCCTGGTGGACAGCCAGACCTTCTGCCCCGGTTGGTAGGTAGGAGCGTGGGAGCGCCGAAGGTCGGCTGTCATCTTGCGCCTGCGCAGGGCTCTCTGCAGCTGGTGATGAGCTGAGTCCCATACCCTCTCGCTCTCCCGGAACCAGTAGTCGACCGCTGGCACGTTGGAGGGTTCCCCGTCCCAGGGGAACAGTGGGGGCTGGAAGCCGAGCACGCATTGAAAAGGTGTTAATCCTGTTGTAGCTTGACGGAGGGAGTTCTGGGCGTACTCGGCCCAGCCCAGGTACTGGTTCCAGGAGTCCTGGTGGCCATGACAGAAGGTACGCAGGAAGCGCCCAATCTCCTGGATCTTCCGTTCCGTCTGCCCGTTCGACTGAGGATGGTATCCAGACGATAGGCTGACGGTCACACCCAGGAGGGAGAAGAACGCCTTCCAGACTCGAGAGATAAATTGGGGTCCTCTATCAGAGACTATGTCTTCGGGGATTCCATAATGACGGAAGACATGGTTGAACATTAATTCTGCTGTGGCCATGGCAGTGGGTAGACCTTCCAGGGGGATCAGACGGCAGGCTTTGGAGAAACGGTCTACGACTACCAGAATACAGGTGTGACCATCAGATTCTGGGAGGTCGGTAACGAAGTCTACTCCCAGGTGTGACCAGGGTCTCTCAGGAACGGGCAGAGGATTGAGCTTGCCGGTTGGAAGATGGCGTGGGCTCTTGGAGATGGCGCACTCCCTGCAGCCCTGCACGTACCTTCTGACGTCGCTGGCCATGTTTGGCCACCAGAAGCGCTGTTTGAGCAGCGAGAGGGTCTCATTGACCCCCGGGTGACCAGTGCCAAGTGATGAGTGAACGGAGTGCAGGAGTGGAGTGCGTCGTGTCCTGGTGATGTAACGCAAGCCTTGGGGACAACCCGGCGGAGTGCGTGAGGAGGCATTGGAGGAGGGTAAGGTCTCTTCCGACCATTCGATGGGGCTCATGAAGAGAGACTCGGGCAGGATAGTTTCAGGGTCATCATTCTTCTCCTCGGGAGCGTGGAGACGTGAGAGAGCATCGGCCTTGAGGTTCTTCGACCCAGGGCGGTATGAGATGGCGAAGTTAAATCTTGAGAAGAACATTGCCCATCTGGCTTGACGTGGGTTGAGTCGTTTGGCAGCTTTCAGATACTCAAGGTTTTTATGGTCAGTAAGAACTTGGAAAGGGTGGTTAGCTCCCTCCAACCAATGCCTCCACTCCTCAAGGGCGAGCTTGACAGCCAGGAGTTCACGGTCCCCGATGTCGTAATTTACCTCCGCCGGGTTGAGCTTGCGGGAGAAGAAGGCGCATGGATGGAGCCTACTTGGATTCCCCTGCTGCTGCGAGAGGACCGCTCCCACTCCGGTGGTGGAGGCGTCCACCTCCACGACGAATGGTAAATCTGGATTGGGGTGGACGAGGAGGGGAGCGGTGGTGAAGGCTTTCTTGAGGGTCTCAAAAGCTTCAGTGGCAGGCTGGGACCAGGACAGAGACTTGGGCTGTTTACGGAGCAGGTTGGTGAGTGGGCTGACGATGGTGCTGTAACTTTTGATGAAGCGACGGTAGAAATTGGAGAAGCCGAGGAAACGTTGGAGTTCTTTAATGGTAGTGGGAGTTGGCCAGTTCTGGATGGCGGAAACCTTCCCCTCGTCCATCCGGATGCCACTGTGGTCAATCACATATCCCAGGAAGTGGACAGAGGACTGATGGAAGGAACACTTCTCTGCTTTTAGGAAGAGTTGGAACTGCCGTAAGCGCTTGAGGACCTCCGCAACGTGGTGGCGATGTTCGGCCAAGCTCCGGGAGTAGATGAGGATGTCATCAATATACACCAGGACGAACTTGTGGAGGAACTCCCGGAGCACCTCATGGATGAAATCCTGGAATACGGAGGGGGCGTTGACCAGGCCATACGGCATCACAAGATATTCATAGTGGCCGGTGGGCGTGACGAAGGCGGTCTTCCACTCGTCCCCCTCGCGTATCCGGATGAGGTTATACGCGCTGCGGAGGTCCAGCTTGGTGAACACAGTGGCACCGCGGAGATGTTCCAGGGCCGCTGGGACGAGGGGAAGTGGATACCTGAATTTAACTGTAATCTTGTTCAATGAGCGATAATCGATACAGGGCCGCAAGCCTCCGTCCTTCTTGGCCACGAAGAAGAAGCTTGAAGCAGCAGGGGAAGTAGACGGGCGGATGTATCCTTGGTTAAGGGCCTCTTTAATATATTCCTCCATGGCCTTCTCCTCCGGTACAGATAGGGGGTAAATGCGTCCCCTAGGCACTGGCTCACCCGGTAACAGATCGATGGCGCAGTCCCATGGCCGGTGTGGAGGAAGCTTGGAGGCGCGTTGCGGGCAGAAGACGTCACTGAAGGGGGCGTAGTCGGGTGGAACATCGACGGAGCGTTTTTCCACAGGACTTTCGATGGAGGTAGCGTTCACGGAGATATTCTTGGAGAGAGGAGATCTTGGAACAGGAAGTTCTGGGAAACAGCTGGAGAAGCAGTGGTCGCCCCACTTCAGGACTTCGCCCGTGCGCCAGGAGATGGTGGGATTGTGGAGTTCCAACCACGGGCGCCCTAGAACCACGTCAGCGGTGGATTCCTCCAGAACCAGCAGATGGATGTTCTCAGAGTGGAAGATACCCACTTGCAGTTGAAGGGGACCAGTAACGCGACGAACCATCCTTCGGCTTAGGGGTTTGCCCGTGATGGAGTGGACCTGGTAGTTAATCGGAGAAGGCGAGGTCTTGAGCCCGAGGTGTCGACAGAGGGCGCCGGAGATGAAGTTTCCTGCTGACCCTGAATCGAGGAGCGCCACCACTGGAACGGAAGCATTAGCAGCAGTAAGGTTTACGATAGTAGTGAGTGGTTTCATCTTTTGGATTGAAGGAATGATAGCACTCACCACAGGTCGAGGAGGACGGGTTGGGCATGTGGAGATGACATGCCCAGGGGATCCACAGTACAAGCAAAGATTCAGGGTCAGCCTTCTCCGCCTTTCTACTGGAGACAAACGTGAGTTATCCACTTGCATGGGTTCGGTGGCTGGTTCTGGAGAGCTGACGGGTTCGGACCGACGGAGGAGGGTGGTGGTCAGTGGTTGGCCCTGGTGCTCAAGGAGACACAACTGCATACGAGAACCCACACGGATGGCGAGTTGGATGAATTGTTCGAGTCCCATGGAGTCCTCGTATGCAGCGAGATGCAACCGCACATTAGGCTCCAAACCTTGTCGAAAGGTGGTGATGAGGGCTTGTTCATTCCAGCCGCTGGTTGCGGCGAGCGTTCTGAACTGCAAGGCATAATCGTTAACAGTCTGGTTTCCTTGTTTTAAATTGTACAGTTTCTCACCAGTAGAAGAATCAGCCAAAGGTCTTCCGAAGACTTCTCTGAAGTGGGAGACGAACGCTGGATAGGATTTTACGACTGAGCCTTTTTGAGTCCAGAGGGAATCCGCCCATTGAAGGGCCTTACCTTGCAGTTGGGAGATTATGAACGCTATCTTCGCCGTTTCGGTGGGATAGAGGTGCGGCTGCATCTCCAGGACCAACTCGCACTGAAGAAGGAATCCGCTGCAATCCTCCGCCGATCCTGAGTAGGGCGCTGGTTTGGCCATGGGACTGGCGGTGTAAACAGGTGAAGCAGCGGTGGCAGTGGATGCGGAAGTGGCAGCGGTGAGGGGTCCTGGCGACGGTGACTGTGGTTGAGGGGTGAGTGCTCGGCGCAATGCGTCCACGAGCTCTTGAAATGGGTCATGGTAGCTCATGCTGATGTATGGCTGTTAAGGTCCGGTCTTCTGTTACAACAGAGACACCGGAAGCAGAGATAAAAGCAGTTGGGTAGTTTATTAAGACAATCAGCGGAGCAAACAGGTAAGTGAATGGAGATATGGAAGGTCTTGGAGATGAATGAGAGGTAATGCTGTCCTTTTCTTTGTGTTGCAGGTGATGATGGAAGGAGACGTTGGAGATGGCAGACAGGAACACTCACACACACAGGCAGGTAGGAACACGAGGAGTACTGGAGACAATGGAGACGAAGGAGATGATGTAGACAGGTAAGTATCGTTTTGAGAGTCCTTGAGGTAAGTGAACAACGGGGTGTATCACGAACGAGACCGGACAATGTGTGTGTGTGAGTGTGGGGTTCTTATAGTGAGACTGATGACTGTGGTGATGAGCTGCAGGTGGCGGTGATTAGAATTCCGGTGATTGAGTGCGCGGGTAAGGGAGTGAGGTGGAACCTGACGTGTCTGTGACATAAAGGTGCGTCCCAATTCGCGTACTTATGCACTATTCTATGATGCACTAAATTAACGGAAAAAACAAAGTGTGGAATGTTGGACACTTCGTGCACTCAACTGTCGCAGCTTTAATTACGTAGTGGAGGGGAAGGGAGGATCGGACTCCGTTATTAAATTACAAAATAACCTTATACAATTCACTCACTACATGGATGAGTGCATAGTGCACAAGTACATAGTGTATAAGTGCATAGTGTATAGTGCGTCATTTGGGACGCAACTTAAGTCTAAAATATCTTAAACTGTGTTCCGAAGATGAAGGGAGGGTTTGGAACGACATGAGGGTGAGTCATTAATGACATAATTTTCATTTTTGGGTGAACTAACCCTTTAAAGTTCTCCTTCTCACTTATGAGATTACTGCTCGCATATATGACGGCTAGTGAAAAGTAAACATTTGTTTATGTTTGTTTTGCTTAATTATAAAAGTGTTATAGAGGATGTTTTCGACGTCTGAGAAACCAAAGACTGTTAGTGAGTTTTTGAAATGAGCGCATGCATAAGAACAATCCCCCTCCTTCACAGCTCATTTCGAGGGAACGCCTCCCAAAACTCGTGCACGAGTATTGGAACACGAGTGTTTACCACCGGCATTCGCTGTGTCGTGTTAATGGATTCATAATGTCGGACTCACCGCAGGTAACTCATAATCTGCAGTTGTTACTCCTGTCTCCTGACAAAAACATTGCATGTGGCCCCTGTGGAATGTTACTGGAGCGCGCAGCCGCGCACGTCTCTCACAAGGAACGTAATGGCAGTGATTGACAAGCCAGAGGGCCAATCGTTTACGCGATGATCACTTAAACGATTGGCTGATGTTTTTAAGGCCCTACCTCGTGCACAGATGATGTATATTGATAATATTCCTGTCAGTGCACCTCTTTTATCAGTTAGTAAAGATAGTTTCAAGTAATATTGCAAAAATGTATAAAACAAAACATCCTCTATAACACCTTAAATAAAGTGATAAGTCCGTTCTCTGCGTTCTTGGAATTGAGAAACAGCCATACATTTGATTACATTTCGGAGAACAGACAGAAGAAGATCCCAATGTGCATTTGATCATTGTTTGTGTTCAGATGTTCAGAGGTTATGAGTGCATGCACATGTAAAGAGTTTCTCTCTTTCTGCTTTCAAATGTAGCTGTATACGTTATTATTATACAAAGCAAAGGACATGCAATGATATTTGGGCTACAGCTAGTCTCTTCTGTGTTTGTTGCAAAGATATCTAATTATGATAATAATAATAATAATTTAAATATCTATCTTAAAAATAACATGCTATTGTATTTTATACATACATGCATACATAAACATACATATATGTTACAAAGTAACAAGTAACTAGCTACTTGAGTAGTTTTTTCATTGGATACTTTTTTACTCCTACTCAAGTAACTATTAAGATTATTACTTTCACCTTTACTTTGAGTAGATATCAGTCAAGTGTGTGTGTTAGAATGCAGCTTATAAAGTGTCACTGATGGGAAACGGGTGCGAGTGTGTGATTAGTTCCTAAATGGGGAATTGTGGGTCCATATGACAACATTGATGAACACAGACCCAGGGCACGTTACAGTAATGTGCATTACTAACTGTGTGTTACTCAGAGCAGAAGTTAACTCTGCAATGGCTTTTTTTTCTCTCTTTTTTGGCGCAGCACAAATAATGTCTAATTATTGTGTCTAAAATGTAAGTTAAATTCTATATTAATTTCTTTTTTATTTTATTTAATAAATATCACTTGCAGCCATGATGCTGGTTTAAATATCAGGGTGAAACTGTTTTGATTTGCAGAAAAAGCATGTTTCAATTCACAGCCAAACAACTTGAAAGGATATGTATTGTAAAAAGCACTATAGAAATAAACGTTGAATTGATTGTGTGATATTGTAGAATAGACGGAAAAAAATGTGTCACTTGAATTGCATCATACCATGTTAGAACATAGACAATGCGGACAATATGAAGCCTTCTGTCAATCACACACATCTGGGGTATATTGCTGCCCTGCTTTAGACACCAAACAGGGGCACCACTTAGTGTGACTAAAGCATGTGGAAACTTAAAGCAACTTCACATTTCTCATTTCACGCCTTTCTATCCACCACTATCCCATAACTCACCAGGACAGCTCAAGGGAGGGGCAGAGCAGGTGCACTGCACATGAAAGGCCAGAACAAAGGGCCGTCCAATCACAGAGTGTGGTGACCTGGGCCCCGAGGATGATGGGACCTGGTCAATGTCACCCTGAAATGTCTGTTACTGCTATCAGGGTCAAAACAAGTATGTGTTAATGGGAATCACAGATCTCGCGCTGAGATGGAATGCAGTTGGTCGCACCTGTCTTACCGATAACCGCTAACATTCCATCTCTCTTGTTTACATGGAGTAAAGTTTTTGCATCTTGAGTTAACATCTTGCTATTACACACATTACAAAGGGCTCAGCAGAGACTTTCTTGTTTATTTTAGTAAAATTATATTGGAGTTAATTCCAACATATCAAGTCTTTTTGGAGAGAGGTTGGGATTATTAACTGGAGATGAGAGAAGGCGTAGTAAATTAGGCCTGCCCTAAAATAACTCAACCTTCAATGTCGGAGGCATTTTATGACCCTCCAGAGAGTGAAAGAATTAGTTCTCTTTCCTTTAGACTTCTCTTGCCCTCAGCTTAACAGACAGTCCTGTAATAATTAATTACACTCATTATTACTCAATGTGTCCGTCCTCACTGTAAGCAGAGATATTCCCCCAAAGTCAAGGTTTTTAAAGTGTTATAAGCTATCATCTATCTACATTTAATTTCTGAGCGCTCAGTGAGTCCGGGGGTTTTTTCTTTGCTTTTGAAATGAAACTCCATTGAAACCCTTTTCAAACTCGCTAGTTCATTTAATGTGTCTGCTTATCATTTCCAACCATGGAAATACATGCAAGAAGGACAATGCTGTCACTTTTGTTTTTCCCTGAATACCACATTTCAAATCACCATTCATTCTGTGCTAGAAATTACATTAAACATTTCTGAAATAAAATGCTAACTCCCTCATCTTGCTAAAGCTAATTTCATAACTAGAACCACACACAATGCAGTTTTTTCCCACTATTTCTTTCAGTTGCAGCTAGACTGGAATTGGCACAATCAAAATATTACAGTTTTAAATATGATATTTGCGTTGAATGTTCTTTGTTTTCTTTACACATCATGTCTCGCATATCAAATCAAGAATGCACTTCACTGACACTGTTGTCTCCATGGTAACTAAGTACACTAGGCTTAAAAAAAAAAACAAAAAAAAAACATTTGGATTGACTTTTTGGTTTGTGGTTGAAATGATAACACTAGTCATAATTTGGGTTAAAATGTACATAAATAATTTCCACACAATAAATATTTAAAAAAACGGAAAAATATAGTCCCTGACCGTGAACAGCAACAGAAGTTACATTTTCACACCATTCGATGGCGACAAAGTAATGAAGACTTTTACATTGAAAATACTGAATTGTTGTGAACACGGAACAAGACGTAACTGACAAATGCTTTGACTAGCGCTGTCAGTCACGGGAAAACCCCTTAAATGTTAAAAGGACAAGATAATACATCAGACATTTAAGCAGATTTTTATTATGAACAGGACTGACTTGAAGGAAAATGCAAAATCTGAATGCAGGTAATAAACTCGCTCACTCGATCTCTTTCTCACAATACTCTTCTACATAATACAGTTAGCTTCAATGAACAAAGAATCAAGGACAGGAACTGTTTTATTAGCAAGCAATAAGGTACAAAAGGCTGTGCTGTATCGAGAATAATGCTTCGCGTCATGCCTAACAACACCCTTCAGCTGTGATTTATTCACGATACAGCACTAGCCTCGAGTACCTTATTGGTTTTATAAAACGGTTACCACACAATACAAATATTAAAGCCAGAAATATGTATCAATTAGGGCTGACCAATATATCACATGTGATTGTCACGCGCATTTCGTCAGTAAAGACAGAGCCGTAGATCACTGACAAGCCACGCAATATCGCGTTCATATCGCAGATGAATCGCCTTTGATAATGAACGCGATATTGCGTGGCTTGTCAGTGAACTACGGCTCTGTCTATTAAATGCCGCTCCATTTGAAAGCAGGTGATGGCGATTTAGCGGTCATCAGGGAACCGGCTTTACTGATGAAATGTGCGTGACAATCGCATAAGATATATCGGTCAGCCCTAGTATCAATGCAACTTTCATGAAGTAAACTTTTTCTAAAATCCTTCCTTCCACCGGAAAAAAATAGTCCCTGATCGTGAATAGCAACAGAAGTTACATTTTCATGCCAATAGATGGTGTGAAAATCGCTCATTCTATCTTTTTCTCAACAGTACTTTTCTGCATAATACAGTAAGCTTCAATGAACAATATCAATTGAGAACATACAGTTTACGTTGCTAAGAGTGGTTGCTAAGGGTGTTGTGTAGTGATACACAGAACCATTGGGTGAAGCGTTCATAGCCGTGTTTTATTGTGAATAAGACACAGCTATTGACTAATCAGAATCAAGGACAGGAACTAACCGTTTTATAAATGTATTTATAATTATTTTATAATGTATAAATATTTATACTTTATGCTAATTATAACTAACTATACTATTATTTCAACTAACATACGTCAATCGCCTTTGGCCGTTTGTCAAATTCGTAAATAGAGAAAGGTGGCCCGGCTCCTTTGACGCATGTATGGTGTTGGAATGGCATAGGTTAGTTGTCACAACGTGTGAGAAAGGTGGACATCATTTAGCATACTAAATCTCCAACCTCTGGGAAATCACCCATTTAAAGGTGCCATAGAATTTAAAATTGAATTTACCTCGGCATAGTTGAATAACAAGAGTTCAGTACATGGAAATGACATACAGTTAGTCTCAAACACCATTGTTTCCTCCTTCTTATGTGTATCTCATTTGTTTAAAAGACCTCCGAAGAACAGGCGAATCTCAACATAACACCAACTGTTACGCAACAGTTGGGATCATTAATATGTACGCCCCAAATATTTGCATATGCCAGCTCATGTTCAAGGCATTAGACAAGGGCAGGCAGTATTAACGTCTCGAGCTGTGCACAGCAGAATCATCAGACTAGGTAAGCAAGCAAGGACAACAGCGAAAAATGGCAGATGGAGCAATAATAACTGACATGATCCATGATAACATGATATTTTTAGTGATATTTGTGAATTGTCTTTCTAAATGTTTTGTTAGCATGTTGCTAATGTACTGTTAAATGTGGTTAAAGTTACCATCGTTTATTACTATATTCACGGAGACAAGAGCCGTCGCTATTTTCATTATTAAACACTTGCAGTCTGTATATGTTACGGTTGCTGCACAACCAGACACGACAGAGACGAAGATAACGATAATAGCGATACTTTAATAATACACGGGAGATTACTACAAAGGGAACAGCATTTACACAACAACGAGAACGGACAAGGAGTGAAGGAGAACACTAGGTATATATACACAAGAGACTAACAAAGGGAACTAAACAAGGTGATGAGATAATTAACTAGACACAGGTGGAACAAGTGAACTAATCAGACTGGGGAAAACTGGGTCACAGGGGAAACAGAAACAGCAGATATGTGACAGTTCGCCCCCTCCCGGATAGGCGCGTCCTCGCGCCGTCAGAGTCCAACAGAGGAGGGAGGGAGGGGGCTCTGGAGGAGGAGCAAAACAAGTTCACAGAACACAAAAACAGTCCAAGGGGGAGTGGAGGGTGGGAGGATCCAGGGGACAGCCTGGAGCAGAGGAAGCCGGAACATGACCCAGGCCACAGTCAGCATGATGTTCCTTGGCGGTGGTGCAGGAGGGAGGAGCCATGGAGGAGACAGGGGTACTTCATCCTGCGGCGCTGCCAGCCACGGTGGAGAACCAGACGGAGCCGAAGAGACACGGAGCCTGGGTGACACCGAAGATCCGGAGGGCCGTGGTGGAGCTGACGGCTCATGGGACTGAGGCGGAGATGGGGCAAAGGAAGACCTCTGTGGAGCCAGTGCGACCGAGGATAACGGAGGAGCTGGAGGGAAGGCAGAGCCCGGTGGAGCCGGAGGGATGGAGGGCAGAGGTGCAACCGGCAGCCAGAAATCCCGAGGTGGAACCAGGGTGATGCCTGACCAAAGCGCAGCCGGTGAGACGAGGAAGCCTGGAGGAGCAGGTGGGATGACGTGCCACAGTGGAGCTGAGGGCGCGATGAGCCAAAGCGAAACCAACGGGTCATAGGATCCAGGTGGAGTCTGGGTTTCTGTGGCTGGAGGTGAAGACAGGGGATCCTTACGCCAAGGCCATGCTGGAGACTGGAAGCCCCGCAGCGAATCCGCAGCATCGTGAAGAGGCGGCTGAGGAGGAGATGAGGGGCGGACAGGAACCAGAGGAGTCACAGCAGTAGAAGTAGGTTGGTGAAATAGAGGAGGTGGGAGAGGGAGGCTGGGTGGGTAATCTGCAGACATAGGAGGCGCTGGAGATACATAGGGTACAGGAGATACAGGGAACACTGGAGAAACTTGGAGAACAGGAGATACAGGGGTGTCTGCAGAAATGACCTCAGAAAACCAGTCTATTAAATCCTCCTCTAAATAATTAAATTGTCTCCCAGTGTCCATATAGCTTTTGCACTCAGCAGTGGGAGTGTAGGCGGGGCTTCCTTCCGAGCCCTCAAGCTCCACTAAAACTCCCTCGGGGACGGGCGTTGTTGCCGACTCGCTCACCTGGTCAGACATCATAACGGGCTCTGGCTTTGGGGTGAAGCACGGCTCAGCTGGGCTCGCTGGCGCTTTCTCCGCGGCAGGCACAGGCTCCGTGTCTGTGGTGGAATCAGGCTTCAGCTCCGTCTGGCTGGGCGTAAGCTGACTGGGCGCTGGGTTTGGTGGAGTGGTGCTGATAGGCTCCGCTGGGCCGATGGTGAACGCAGAGTTGTTGTTTTTCAGCACCCACTCCACACATGCGGCGAAATCTTTCTGTGGACCGCTCCCTGGGAGGCGTGCACGGGACCGCTCTCTCAGGCTGGCGATGTAGAAAACACAGAGCGAGCGGTCAGGATAGTTTGTGAGGCATGCCAACTCCAAAAAGTCCATGGTGTGTTCCTCCAGGGAGCAGTCCTTCTGCTCCAGGCATAAAAGGGAAACAGCAGGTTCCATAAAGACGGGGAAAAAATAAACGAAAGAAAACACCGCAAAAAATAAACAGTATTGGTCCGTTCTTCTGTTACGGTTGCTGCACAACCAGACACGACAGAGACGAAGATAACGATAATAGCGATACTTTAATAATACACGGGAGATTACTACAAAGGGAACAGCATTTACACAACAACGAGAACGGACAAGGAGTGAAGGAGAACACTAGGTATATATACACAAGAGACTAACAAAGGGAACTAAACAAGGTGATGAGATAATTAACTAGACACAGGTGGAACAAGTGAACTAATCAGACTGGGGAAAACTGGGTCACAGGGGAAACAGAAACAGCAGATATGTGACAGTATAATGCATAAACACATCTTCATTCTTTATAATTCTCTCCAACAGTGTAGCATTAGCCCGTTAGCCAAGGAGCACTATCAAACTCATTCAGAATCAAATGTAAACATCCAAATAAATACCATACTCACATGATCCGAAGTATGCATGCAGCATGCATGACGAACATTTTGTAAAGATCCATTTAAGGGTTATATTAGCTGTGTGAACTTTGTTTATGCACTGTTTTATAGTCGAGAGCTCGGGGGGCAGGGACCGCAAGTATTTAAAGGGGCAGCAGCCTGAATTGGCACATATTTAATAATGCCCCAAAATATTCAGTAAAAAAAATTAATTTAAAAAAAATCTATGGGGTATTTTGAGCTGAAACTTAACAGATACATTCAGGGGACACCTTAGACTTATATTACATCTTGTGAAAAAACGTTCTAGGGCACCTTTAGAAAAAAAAAAATCAAACAGAGGAGAGTCATCTGGCAAAAAGAGAATGTGACAGAGCTTGTAATAAAACCAGAATCAACATTATTGACTTGGCTTTCT
This sequence comes from Chanodichthys erythropterus, assembly GCF_024489055.1. Classification (NCBI taxonomy): domain Eukaryota; kingdom Metazoa; phylum Chordata; class Actinopteri; order Cypriniformes; family Xenocyprididae; genus Chanodichthys; species Chanodichthys erythropterus. Next base: position 15,042,316 of record NC_090222.1, on the reverse strand, counting down.
GAATATGGCGAGAACTGAGGAATTTGAAATGTTGTAAAACACTCTTCTATAAAATGGGTTTTTAGTACTCACCAGGAGAGTAAGGTATTTTATTGAACAGATAAAAATTGCCAAATGTAGCTCTCTAACAGAGTTCATTGTAAAGCATTATGTATTGTGAAAGGTCATTTGGTTGTTGTAGCACTGGGCTGGAATTAATGTTCAAGGAACCGTGTCTATTAATGGGTAAAGCTAGGGTAAAGCTACAGTAATGTCTTCAGCTAGTCAGCTTGGGATCCTTTCCATCTCAACAGTTCATATCTCTTTAGCCAGGTAGTGAATGTTTTATGAGCAGGATAACCATAATTATCCACACAGTCACGCAGAGCTGAAGCACAACCAAAACAATGTTCTTCAGCAAAATGCATGCAGTTTTGTTTTTAACCACTAGAGGGCAGAAGTTGCATAGTGTACCTTAAATGTGACTTTCATTAAACCAAAAATAAAAAAGACACAATCTGTAGTATTTAATACAAATCAACCCCTAGGAGACAGAACTGCTAGAGTTGAAGAGACATCCATAAAGGTTTAAGAAAGCAGACAAATAAATGTGTGACTGTCAGCTGGTCTCATCTCCATTCTGCCAGCACACAGCGGCAGTAGAAGGATGAGTATGACATGTGTGAAGGGCCACTGCTGCTGAGAGATGGAGCAAACCACAGATGCATTTGCACAGACTTATCACACTTTTTCGCACACGTTTTCTCTCTCAAACACATAGAGGCACAAAATCTGTCAGGTTTTTTTTTTCATCTTCACATCCACATGCCTTATAAATAGCACAGAAATGAATGATGCAGTATATTGTGCATGTTGTTGCAGGCTTAGAATGATTTCTTCTTTTAGCACGTGGCAAAACTTAGTGGTCAGAGTTTAATTTACCAATCCGATCACTCAACAGGCAATTCTGTAGGACTGAGGTCGCACAGACCATCAACAGGTTTCTAGGATAAAGGCTTCTTTTAATTCCAAGTGCATATTTAACCATACAACCAGAGGGTCTAATGCAAAAGACTCCCCATGTATTGCGTTTTCAGATATGTGTGCTGGTGAATGCAGGTAAGTTGTTTACCTACCGCTATGGAAATGTAGACAGCTCTGTTACTTTAAAATCTGATGCTGTTGCTTAGAGACCATGTTCTGCGTCAAGCCTGAAATGGCTCCCAATATAGAGCACAATAGCTTTCGTTCTGTTCAGCTCCACCCCTGTCTGCACTCTTATTGATTGATCTCCAAATGGATTAAATCTAAGATTAGATCACTGGTACGTATGTAAGCTCATCATTACGGGGGGACTATGATTCATGACATACTCTGATCCATACCGGGTCACAAGTGTGAAATCGACCCACACTGCTCTTATTTTCAGGGTTCATCATATCTTAACACTGTTTGACAAGAAATATGTACTTCAAGCTACACGCTTCAGATCAAAATGTCTGATGTGGTGGAAGTGTTTTTCATATGATCTCACATCATTAAAATGTCTTAATCACTGGTTAGAGCAGGCCACTCATTGTGTCTTTCTTCCGTTTCTGAGAAACCAACAAATTACAAAAGAAGCTTTTCAGATTTTAGAGTCAAACAGGAAGCTTGTGAAAGGACATCTCATGAATGTACTATCCTATTTGTGCAAGGATGTATGAAGCTTTCAGCGTTTCCTCTTTCAGGCACATTACACTTCCCCATCCAAGTTTCTCTCTCACAATAACAGCTACCAAATCCCTGCCCAAACTCCAGTACTTCACAATGAAGAATCAACAGGGATATACGATTTAGGAAAAAAGTGCATTGTTTAAATATACTATATATATTATATATAGGCCCATATGCAAAAGCAGTTGAAAGCAGTTCTGTCATGAACTGCTCTCAGAGTGTTTGACATGATAATGGATATGTTTGTTCTTGGAGGAATAGATCTGCTACGCTTCCGCTGCTGGTGGTTGTTGCTGCTGCTGCTGCTGCAGAGCAAGTACGGGACTTGCTGTGAGCAAGTAAGACATGCTGCTGCTGTACAATATACACTGATTAGGCATAACATTATGACCACTGACAGGTAAAGTGAATAACAATAATTATCTCTTCATAATGGCGCCTGTTAGTGGGTGGGGTATATTAGGTAGCAAGTGAACACTTTGTCCTCAAAGTTGACGTGTTAGAAATAGGAAAAATGGGCAAACATAAGGATTTGAGCGAGTTTGACAAGGGCAAAATTGTGATGGCTAGACGGCTGGTTCAGAGCATCTCCAAAAGCTGCAGCTCTTGTGGGGTGTTCCCGGTCTGCAGTGGTCAGTATCTATCAAAAGTGGTCCAAGGACGGAACAGTGGTGAACCGGCAGCGGGCCAAAGCTCATTGATGCATGCGGGGAGCAAAGGCTGGCCCGTGTGGTCAGATCCAACAAGCAAGCTACTGTTGCTCAAATTTCTCAAGAAGTTATTTCTGGTTCTGATAGAAAGGTGTCAGAATACACAGTGCATCACAGTTTAATGTGTATGGGGCTGCATAGACACAGACCAGTCAGGGTGCCCATGCTGACCCCTGTCCACTGCTGAAAGGGCCAGCAGTGGGCATACAAGCATCAGAACTGGACCATGGAGCAATGGAAGAAGGTGGCCTGGTCTGATGAATCACGTTTTCTTTTACATCACGTGGATGGCCGGGTGCGTCGCTTACCTGGGGAACACATGGCACCAGGATGCACTATGGGAAGAAGGCAGGTCGGCAAAGGCAGTGTGATGCTTTGGGCAATGTTCTGCTGGGAAACCTTGGGTCCTGCCATCCATGTGGATGTTACTTTGACACGTACCACCTACCTAAGCATTGTTGCAGACCATGTACACCTTTTCATGGAAACGGTATTCCCTGGTGGCTGTAGCCTCTTTCAGCAGGATAATATGCCCTGCCACAAAGTAAAAAATGGTTCAGGAATGGTTTGAGGAGCACAACGAGTTTGCAGTGTTGACTTGGCCTCCAAATTCCCATGATCTCAATCCAATCAAGCATCTGTGGGATGTGCTGAACAAACAAGTCCGATCCATGGAGGCCCTAACTCGCAGCTTATGGGACTTAAAGGATTTGCTGCTAACATCTTAGTGTCAGATACCACAGCACACCTTCAGGGGTCTAGTGGAGTCCATGCCTCGACGGGTCAGGGCTGTTTTGGCAGCAAAAGGGGGACCAACACAATATTAGGAAGTTGGTCATAATGTTATGCCTGATCAGTGTAGTATACATGAATTACCCATAGCAGATCTATACAGGTGGAGCTGGGGATGGTGAGGGGTTTCTGAAAGCGCACTGCAACTGCAAATGCTGACCGAGTATTTGAATATTGAACCAATCAGCTGTGCCCTAGAATGATGTGATTACAAGCAGATTGAGTTTAGGACCTATCAGCCTGCGCCATCTAGAGTTTTATGACAGAGCTTTGTATTTGTGCTGCAGCATTTATTTAAAGCAGAAATTACTATTTCAGTTTTTATACTTCAAAATTTCGTGTTCAGTTCAACATGTTATTTGTCATTCCTTTGTAATTATTTGCTAGCAATTTGAGTTCAAATTGTTTCTACACATTTTTAGCATATGTTTTTACTTCTATACTTTAAATGATCTACATATTTGACAAAACATGCCTCTGAGACTCCTAATACCCATGCACAAGTCTATAAGAATTTAAAAATATATAAATTGGTAACACTTTATAATAAGGTCGCATTTGTTAACATTAGCTAATGTATAAACTATGAACAACCAATGAGGAATACATTTGTTGCAGATTTTATTAATCTTTGTTAATGTTAGTTAATAAAAATTCTGTCGTTCATTGTGTGTTCATGTTAGTTCACAGTGCATTAATTAATGTTAACAAATACAACATTTGATTTTAATAATGTATTATTAAATGATAAAACTATCATTAACTAAGATTTATAAATGCAGTAGAAGTATTGCTCATTCTTAGAATTAATGAAATAATGAAACCTTATTATAAAGTGTTACCCAAATATTAGATAATGTTATCAAATGAAAGATAAAACAGTAATTCATTATTTTTTTGCATTTTTCACGTGTTTTTTGCACATTTTATTTTTGTCATATTCAGTGCTATTTTTGGCCTGAACCCTGGTCATATTTGACCGTTGAGTACAAAAAGATAGAATGTAATGTCTAGTTTTGCTGAGTAAGTGATTTGTCAGTCACAAGGTCTTGTTTTGTAAGTCCACTTGCACAATAACACAATTCAGTGCTCATTACAGAGAAGCAAAACAAATACTGTATGAAGCCACTCACCGTAGCCCCAGACTGAGTGACCTGGCCTGATTAGAGTTTTAAAGGGAAAGAGGTGACCTCTCCTGCCCCATCCTGATGGCCCATATGATCTGTGTGTCATATAGTCGTCACAGCCTTCACCTAAAGCTGTTATTACAAGAACAATGTGGGAGAAAAACATGTTTACTGTGTAGAACAGAGAGGGAAAAAAAACAGTGATTCATGTTTCAATGTTATATTAAAATATACCATAACACTTTACTGATAATCATGCGATTCATAATCTAGACTGTATCTTTAATGTTGTGATTGGTCATAGACTTTTATATATATATATGTATATATGTAATGGTCCCATTTATAGTTATATCAACAGTTTATGGTGCACTTACCACTCTTGATCTTCATAAAGAAGTCACTCCTCTGTTGCAATATTCATCTGCGATCATCCTAGCACACACACCTCATTCATACAGTCATACACTGAGGATTCCTGTCAGAAAGTCACCAGCAGAGGAAGTAGTGTCTAATGGCCATCTGAAGTTTAAAGGTCTCTGAACATTGTCTGAGGATATGAAAAAGTCGTGCTCTCACAATTCCTCTTTCCCAGTCTCAGTGGTTTGAAAGGATTGAAACGCAGCAGTGATGTGGGGACTGAGCCATTAGCTGCCTCTCACTTACTGTCACACATTACAGCACGTTCACAGTCCTACGCTACTGTCAGAAAACTCACGGTTTGAACATATTTCGGTGACACCTTCTATGAAACCTGTGTAATAAAAAGCATAATAAAACCAAGTGACTTCCAAGAGTGCTGATATTGAACGCAATTTTTTTCCCATTCGTTTTTTTTTTAAGTTTTGTTAAAGTGTTACAGCTACAAGGTGAATCACAACATTACAAACTTGATTTAAAGCAAAAAAAAAAAAAGTATATGAAAATCAGACAAAAAGACAAAGTTGCAAGACTTAACAGCATTAGTGAGAGAAAGAACTACAATCCCAATTTCTATACACTACATATATATATATATATATATAGAGAGAGAGAGAGAGAGAATATATATAGAGCTGGGTAGTAACGGATTACATGTAATCTGGATTATGTAGTCAGATTCCAAAAGTACTTTTAAAATACTGGTAATCAGACCACAGTTACTTTTTATGGATTACATGAGTACATATTATTTACACAATGGCAGTAAGTTGTTCACAATTTATTGATTCTCATAATGTTTCATTTTTTTAACATTTATATATTTTTTTCATAATAAACCTGCTTCTCATATGTACGTTCTTCGAGTTTTTCCGGCACTGAGGGTGAAATATATATATATATATATATATATATTAAAATCATAAGATGTGATATTGTTTTATTCAGTGTTACAATCAGCAAACACTAACAGGTACATAGTATTTTGAAGTATTAACTGTCCATGCACTTTAAAAGAATCTGTTGAGGCTCTTGTTGGTGAATAGAATATATTTTTTGGAATATATTTTTTCTTTGTATCTATCAAAATAGTACAAGATTGTCCTACAATATATGTGACGTCAAATAAGGGTTAGCACAAGAGTTATCTAAATGTAATCCAAAAGTAGTCAGATTACGTTACTCTAAATGTGTAATCTAAGAGATTATATTACTGATTACAAATTTTGTCATGTAATTTGTAATCAGTAACTGATTACAATTCATAAGTAATCTACCCAGATCTGTATGTATAATATGTACACACACTAAAGTGTTTTGTGTCTTTTTAGTTTCGATTCTCAGATTTTCAGAGATTTCTCAGCAGAGATTTTTCAGATTTTTTTACTGCTGAGCATGGTTATTAAAAAAATAATAACCTTAAATAAAGTGGACTGATGGCTTCAACAGAGGCATATAACATTTATTAAAGGTGCAGTGTGTAAATTTTAAATATAAAGTTGTATAAGTTATTATTAAAAATGTGGGATTTTTCCAACTGTTGCAAACGTTTCACACTTTTCAAACTATTTCTGCAAGTTATATTGTTCAGACAGTAGGTGCTGGCAAATGACCATCTTTATGAATTAGGAACTGAATCATTTACTCAAGCAATTCATTCAAAACACTGATTTATTCAGGAACGAAATGAAACTGTTGCTTAGAAGTCCGTGACGGGAGATTTTTTTTAAGTTGTAAGCTACATGTGATGCACAGTTTGAACCAGTAATGTAAATCTCAGCATTGTCATGAAATGGAAAAGTACGTTGTTGCTACTCTGAAAGCTTTCAGTTCTCGCTTCTTCACAGAGAAATACCTTCAAGTAATAATAAGGAATACCCAAGAATGAAAATGAATCAACATACTCCCCCATGTCATTTCCAAATCCTTTTTTTTATTCTGTAGAACACAAAATATTTTTTAAAGAATCTCATTGCAGCTCTTTGACATAGAACAACAGTTCCCTGTCCACATTTACCACATTAAGTGCTGTTATAAATAGCACTTATGTTTTGACATTCTGATACACAATCGTAAGAATGAGTCATTTGAATTGCCATTGTATATCCAAAGAAAATTCTAGACTTGCTGGAATATGTTGTTCTTACATTTCCAACTCACGCAAATCTGTGGTGAGAATGATCCTGGGTTCACAAGGACTTTAGTTGGCAGTATGGCGATGACACTGCCCCCTCAAGCCATCTGACTGGAGAATCATACACCTGCTGGGCTTCAACAGGCAAAAGCTGCTCTATGCCGGGCACGCTACACATTGTACAGAAAATGTTATGTTTAATGAGAGTCAACAGAACCACAGACCTTCTGACTATGTATGCATTAGCGGTATTAAAATACACTACCCAGGGAAATTTTTAGCCATATGTCTCACCTGTTTTAGTCATCCGTCCCACTGAGCTGTCCCTGTGATATCTTTTAGTTACCAATAATTTCTTGACTTTCATCACACGTTCTGTCAGAACTGCTGAAACATGATTAATTATCATCCAAACACTATGAGTGTGACTATGTCGATCTGGGGACCGAAAGTGTGAGATTTTTTTTTTTTTTTTTTTTTTACAAAAAAATGTACTTCTTACTCATCTCTTAACAAATTTGACAAGCTGTAATGCTTTTCATTTAAATATATGCATTTACTGAGGTTTTTAATGTGATCCAACATAACTAATTAGACTTTATTCATAGATGTGAATTGCTGTATATGCATTTATAATATAGTTAATCACAGGACAAACTTCAACCAAAGAGTAGCTAACTACAGTAAAACCAAAATTTATTCAGACACCTTGAACATTTCATTCATTAATTCAGTTTATTCACTATAGTTTAAAAAAATAATGGTAATAAAATTTGACAAGATCTCAGAGTTAAACTGTGTCAGAAAAAAATAATCTTAATTATGTCAGATAACACATGGTCAGGTCAAAGTTTTACTGGTAGTCCACTCTATGAAGAATTTTTTGGGTATAATATTTCACAGTTTACTTTATTTTGCTATTCTCACTTACATAAATGAACTATAGTGTCCTGCACCCACTAGTAAAAAAAAATATAAAAAATTATATCTAGTTTCTGAATAATTTTTGGTTTGACTGTATATTGGAGTAATTAAGGCTTAAAAGCAAATTAATAATTTAATCAGAACAGCAGCTATTTTCATTGGTATAAAAAAAAAAAAAAAATACAATGAAGGGTTTTGAATAAATGAACAAACTCTGACAGTTGGCCTTTCTATGTAAGCTTTTTTCTGCCATGGGATAAAAAAAAGTAATAAACTTCAGAATTGTGAGTTATGAACTCACAATTGTGAGAAATAAATTCAGAACTGAGAGTTTATATCTCACAGTTACAGTAAATAAAGTCAGGCTGGCAAGTTTATTTCTAACAGTTACAAAAAATAAAGTCAGAATTGCAACTAGCAGTTGTGAGACATAAACTCACAATTCTGACTTTATTTCTTGTGAGATACAAGCTTGCAGTTGCTTGTTATAAAGCCAGAAATGCAAGATATAAACTTTTTCCTCAGAATTACAAGCAATAAAGTTTATATCTCACAGTTGCAACTCACAATTCTGACTTTATTTCTCGTAATTGTGAGATATTAATTGCGAGGGAAAAAGTCATAATTGTGAGATAAAAAGTCTTACTTTAAGTCTTAAAAAGTATTACTTTTTTTTATTCAGTGGTAGAAACAAGCTTCCATATCTTTCAAACTTGAACAGATAAATTCCTTGTACAACTACAAACTTTGTTTACATATAGCCAAGTCAAAAACATATGAATTTGATTTGTGAATCATATGTTTAATCAGTTCATTTACATGAACCAATTCACGAATGAATCAGACTTTCCAATACTAAACATGAGAAAGGACTGTTTAGGACAGGGGTGTCCAAACCTAGTCCTGGAGGGCCACTGTCCTGCAGAATTCAGCTCCAAAACACACCTGAACCAGCTAATCAGGGTCTACAGACTCCCTAGAAACTTCCAGGCAAGTGTGTTGGAGCTGGATGGAGCTAAACTCTGCAGGACGTTGGCCCTGCAGGAGCAGGATTGGACACCCCTGGTTTAGCTGTACGAAAGAGGAAACCGTTTAGAGTAGACAAACCAATTCACAATAATGAATTGGGTTTTCCAATGCTAGACATAAGAGAGAACCATTTAGAACAAACCAATTACGATGATAAAAAATTCCAGTGCTACATAATGAGAGAGAGGGCGGGTGCTAATTAATGCAGTTTTTATTTTTTACATAATTTTAAAATTGATTATTAAAATCTATCTGCGTACACATATTAAGAAAGCAAGAGAGAATGAGAATAAATAAAGGTGTGTGTTTGTGTGTCGTTAAGTCAAATGTGTGTGTGCATGGATGGGTGTGGGGGATATGGGTGAAAAGAAATCTGATTGTCTAGTTTAGTTTCATCGCTTTTTCCCAAGCATGCCACACGAGTCCTGAAAAGTGAAGCCAAAGCGTCTCGATCATCCCCAGGTGGGTGGAAGCAGTATAGGTCATACACTTCATCCTCTCCTTGTATTCCAATGGGACGTGAGACAACTAAACAATTAAATTACATTTCAAATATTTTTTTTAAAGACTGTGGCGACCAGGGCAGGCAAGAGCCGCGAGGGAACGGCGCAAGGCCGGTGACGCGAGGGTTAACGAGCTCCACCTGTGAGGCGCACCGGCCTTGAGTCTCTCACGGAGGAGCTCCGGGAGCATAAAAGGAGGAGCGACGACAGTGAAGGACGAGAGAGGACCGGGCCTGGACTTTATTTTATGTTTTATTATGTTTGTGTGGCCGGCAGACATCCGCGAAGGTCTGCCGGCATTACTTTCATTTTGTATTTGTTTATTTTGAATTAAAGTTTTGTTGAACGTTCGCCAGTTCCCACCTCCTTCTTCCCATACTTACGAACAGTGTTACATTGGTGACCGAAACCCGGGAGGGAGGAGGGACATGCTGTCGGAGAGCCCTCGCTGCTGAGGGGGATCGCGGTGCTGCGGAGTTCGGCTGCCCGAGGCGGTGGTGCAGGAGCCTTGTGACATGTGGTACTGAGACCCCGTTGCCGTGCTCCTGGGACAAGGTGGGGTGGCTGCCATCCAGGAGGGAGCGGAAGAGTTGCCGTGGGCCGGAGCCTGCTACCGTCCGCTGTGAAGGGGAGGAGCAGGGAACGGCAGACTTGCTGCCAGCTGCCCTCAGCCGGAAGAGCCATCGCCGCCTGCCAGGAGGCGGTCGAGGATCGGGCCGTCCACCGAGCGTCCAGTGCCATCACATGGCACCGTGAGGAAGCAGGCTGTGGACCGAGCGGCAGTGTGTCTGGGAAATAGACCAAGAATTTTTTTTTTCCTCTTTTTCCTCTCTCCCCTCTCTCGTTCTGTCGCTCTCCTTGCTTCTGTCTCCTTTCTCTCGTCTCGTCTGTCCTTACCCCCAGGTGCTGCGGCCGCCAAGACAGGCCTTGGGGGAGAGTAGAGCGCAGTCTCGGGAGTACCCCCGGCCTGCGAGGGGCGATGGGGGTATGTGGCGAGCAGGGCGGGCGAGAGCTGTGAGGGAATGGCGCGAGGCCGGTCATGCGAGAGTTAACGAGCTCCACCTGTGAGGCACACCGGCCTTGAGTCTCTCACGGATTAGCTCCGGAAGCATAAAAGGAGGACCGACGACAGCGAAGGACGAGAGAGGACCAGGCCTGGACTTTATTTTATGTTTTATTATGTTTGTGTGTTTTTGTCTGCCGGCATTACTTTTGTTTTGTATTTGTTTATTTTGAATTAAAGTTTTGCCATTTCCCGCCTCCTTCTTCCCATACTTATGAACAGTGTTACAAAGACAATTTCTTTTTATCACGATGGTGTTAGTTCAAGTGTTTGTTCTTTAAAAAAAACATTTAGTTTTAGTTAGTTATTCAATGCTATAAAAATGGGGGTGTGACGTCATGATTGACAGCTGAGATTGACAGCTTTTCTGATTGAAGTAGTCACTGAGGTGCCAACAGATTGTTTTTCAGGACCTTTGTAAGGGGAATGGAGCTTTAACTTTAATTTCTACATTTCTATAACTGTTTATTTCATACTGACACACTGCCACATCAGAGCCTGTTCATAACATGAACGCCACGTCAGAGCCTCCAGCTGTCATGGATGCCACGCCAGACACATCTTAACACATCTTAATACTGGGGGGTATTACAGAAAGCAAGGTTAACTTACCGTCACATATACCCTGAACTCTCGGTTGATTAACCCAAACCTTGCTTACTCGAGGTATGCTGGTTCCAAAAACACGTCCGGGAGTAAGTTCAGCCAACCCAGAGTATGTTCCCAGTTAACACACAAGACATTCTCAACAGAGACGAATCAATGATTCACCATGAAAACAGATGCTAAGAAGTAGTGCCATTCTACTTCCTTCTTCTTCTTTTGTTTAATGGCGATTTATATAACCTACTTAGTGCACATCGCCACATATTTGGTGGTTGTACAATCATTTTTTCAATCTTTTCATTTAATTAATGAATTCTGGAGCAGGTTATGTTCAGACCCCAGTTGCCTCAGTTTTTGGAACCAAAAGTTGAGGTTATACACTTACTTACTCTTAAACATACCCAGGTACGCACAAGTCACCTCTCGATGCATCCTCGATTAAGGGGTAGTCAATGGGGCTCATCAACTGTTTGGTTACCCAAATTCTTCAAAATATCTTCTTTTGTCTTCAGCAGAAGAAAGAATTTCTTACAAGAAAATTAAGACAGAATTAATACACTATTCCTTTAAGTTAGAAGTCACTCTTTGTAGTTACTCTCTAACACTGATGATAAGCAGGTTAATGCAAAGACCTCAAAATAACAGCTTATGGTTGAGTTATTTTCGTACAGGAGCATCTTGTAAAATTATAGAGCAGTGCTTTTTTTTTTTTTTTTGAGCTTGCTTCTCCATTTGCACTGTTCTCTGTTCTTCTTTCAAAAACAAGTTTTATGTTCTTATGGCCTTGTTTGACGGAATTTCTGGCCTAGTGTATCTAGCGCAGGTGTCGAATTAATACGTGTGTTAGATTTATTCTGGTGTGTAACCTCAAGTGTTGGTCTCCAGCCAGGAGCACTGCGCTGATTCACGTGTCAACATGACATTACATTTTCTCAAGCTGAGAGGTTTTTCCCCCTGCTACCTTTGTAAATCCATCATCACGTTTGTTTGCAGGCCTTGCACATCAACAGAAATCCTAAATCTCCCAGGATCCATCTACACATATTCCCAATTCCATCTTCTCTCCCTACTTTTGTCTGATGATGAAGAGATGCAGTGGGGAGTTTCTCTGTGATGGATGACGTAGTTTATTGTGCTGCAGACGAGTGTTTGCGGTATGAGGGAGAAAGAGCTGGTTTGTGCAGGTGTACGGCTGCCACAGTAGTGTTTATCCTGGCTCTGTATTGTGTCTGGGAACGGGGGCTCTGACGGAGGTTAAATGTCCCCTGCGGCCTCAAAAACACTCTAGAACATGAGGCAAAGGAGGAGTCCAAGAAGGGAGAAGCTTAGCTGGTCCTCTCTTAGAGTGTTTCTTGTGAACGTGTGCAGGTCTTTTTTTAAGGAACTTTGCTTTTAAAAATGTTTGATATTTGAGCTCAGTTAAACAACAAGTGTTGTCTACAGTCTAAAAAAATTAAGTTCTTTATTGCCATTGATGGGTCCATGAAGAACATTTAAAGGGTTAGTTCACCCAAAAATGAAAATTCTGTCATTTATTACTCACCTTCATGCCGTTCCACATCCGTAAGACTTTTGTTAATCTTCGGAACGCAAATTAAGATATTTTTGTTGAAATCCGATGGCTCAGTGAGGCCTTCATAGGGAGCAATGACATTTCCTCTCTCAAAATCCATAAAGGTACTAAAAACATATTTAAATCAATTGATGTGAGTACAGTGGTTCAATATTAATATTATAAAGCGACAAGAATATTTTTGGTGCGCCCAAAAAACAAAATAACGACATATATAGTGATGGCCGATTTCAAGCTCTATGAATCAGCGTGTCGAATCAGCGGTTTCGGAGCGCCAAAGTCACGCGATTTTAGCAGTTTGGTGGTTTGACACGCGATCCGAATCATGATTCGGCACAGAAGAATCATAATACTCCGAAGCTTCCTGAAGCAGTGTTTTGAAATCAGTCATCACTAAATAAGTCGTTATTTTGTTTTTTTGGCGCACCAAAAATATTCTCGTCGCTTTATAATATTAATATTGAACCACTGTACTCACATGAACTGATTTAAATATGTTTTAGTACATTAATGGACCCTAAGAGAGGAAATGTCATTGCTAGCTATGCAGGCCTCACTGAGCCATCGGATTTCAACAAAAAAATCTTAATTTGTGTTCTGAAGATGAACGAATGTCCTTCTTGTGTAAATCTCATTTGTTTAAAAGACCTCCGAAGAACAGGCGAATCTCAATATGTTACGTAACAGTCGGGATCATTAATATGTACGCCCCCAATATTTGCATGTGCCAGCCCATGTTCAAGCATTAGACAAGGGCAGAATGTCTGGATGTGCACAGCTGAATCATCAGACTAGGTAAGCAAGCAAGAACAATAGCGAAAAATGGCAGATGGAGCAATAATAACTGACATGATCCATGATATCATGATATTTTTGTGATATTTGTAAATTGTCTTTATAAATGTTAAATGTCGTTAGCATGTTGCTAATGTACTGTTAAATGTGGTTAAAGTTACCATTGTTTCTTACTGTATTCACGGAGACAAGACTGTCGTTATTTTCATTTTTTAAACACTTGCTGTCTGTATAATTCATAAACACAACTTCATTCTTTATAAATCTCTCCAACAGTGTGTAATGTTAGCTTTAGCCACGGAGCACTATCAAACTCATTCAGAATCAAATGTAAACATCCAAATAAATACTATACTTACGCGATTAGACATGTTGCATGATGAACACTTTGTAAAGATCCATTTTGAGGGTTATACTAGCTGTGTGAACTTTGTTTATGCACTGTTTAAGGCAGTCGCGAGCTCCGTGGGTGGGGAGCGTGAGCATTTAAAGGGGCCGTGGCCTAAATCGGCTCATATTTAATGATGCCCCAAAATAGGCAGTTAAAAAAATTAATTTAAAATAAAATCTATGGGGTATTTTGAGCTGAAACTTCACAGACACATTCAGGGGACACCTTAGACTTATATTACATCTTTTAAAAAGACATTCTACGGCACTTTTAAACTGGATATTTTAAACGTTCAGAAAACATTCAGAAATAATGTTTTCATAACTTGACGGGAATGTTACAGAATATCTAAAATGCATCTGATAGGATTTTTTTATTATTGTTTTTTAAAAGGTGTCATTAATGTGAAATGATAAATGAATGAAATTCTGTGTAAATATATGTTGACAAATAATACATTTGAATAATTAAATAATGACAATCCCACTCAATGAGATACATTTGAATTAGTATATTTCTATGAATTATATACAATACTTTTAACTGAAGTGATATCATAATAGCATTAGACTCAATTCATATACAATTCTGCTCAACTGGCCTATGGGTTATAATGAATAATGAAGGTGTTTAAAATGTATTTAAATGTAATTCATGCAATTATTAAACCTCTCAATGAATTATAATAATTATTAATTATATATATATATATATATATATATATATATATATATATATATATATATATATATATATATATATATATATATATATATATATATATATCTTAACTAGTTAACTGTTCCCTTACTAGTCTAAAGTAAAATATTGTTAAATACAATTTTTTGCAAGTAAAAAAAAAAAAAAAAAAATATATATATATATATATATATATATATATATATATATATATATATATATATATATATATATATTATTATTATTATTATTATTATTATTATTATTATTTATAACTAAATAAATAAATATACATCTTCAGGAAGTACTCTGTCCCCCATTATATTGAAACATTTTTTTTTAAATTAATGCCATGGCTTGAATTTTCTTATTTAATGCAGTGACACTCATACATTTTTACATGTGGCTTCGGAGTTCAAATAATTTTGGAGCATGTTTATTATGTCTGACATAGTGGGAAGTTCATTCTGCACAGAAGTATTTAGGCTATACACCTGCTGCTTTTCTTTCTCTACGATTTGAGGAAGAGGAAGACTGCCACCTTCTGACAATAACTGAACATTAACCTGTAAAAAAAAACTTCTGTATGATTTCAGAGTCTGCAGCCAGTATGACTTTAAAGACATGAATGATCAGTTATGCCTCATAACACGAAGGTCTTTCCCACTCCTACCGTCTGTCACTGATGACTGTTGGGAACGCAGTAGGACAGGGACCCTTTCATCCCTCCTGAGGATGGGTGGAGGATGCGATTAGCACCGATTATGTACAGATTTGTCATCGTCATAAATCCACAGCTGCCAGGGGATTCACATTTTTACATGTCACTTCAAACGCATTCCTGTCTGTCTCCGCCTGCTTTACAGCTTCTGTCCAACTACTGACTGCTGCAGAGGAGGGTCAACCTTCTCCTGCACTTCTCCACCGAGATGTCACGTTTCACGTCATGCTGCCTGAATGCTTGTTATAGGAGCAAATTGGAAGGCCAGCAGTCCTCCGTACAAGGTGTTGTCTGAACCTTTTTCATCCCTCAGAATAGGACTATCCCTCTTCTTCTAGTGTTCATATCCTTTCTCCACGTCAAGCAGCTGGATATGTGAGAGTGTTTGTGTATTTGTGTGTGTGTGTGTGGTACAGGAATACCCTATGATGGGGATAAAATGTCCCGACAGAGATTGAGCAACTAGAGCAACAAATATCCGAAATCCTTGTCCTTGTTGGTCCCCCAGAGCAAAACAGCTTATAAATCATACAGAATTATGTTTTTTGAAAAAATAAAAATGCAGAAAGTCTTCTGTGATGGGTAGGTTAAGGAGATAGAATATACAGTTTGTACTGCATAAAAATCATTATGTCTACAGAAAGTCCCCATAAAATGTGTGCGTGTGTGTGTGTGTGTGTCCTCTTAGCAGCTGTTGGCTATTCCTCATGCTGACTGCCTGGGAGTCTCCCTTGACCCAGTGTCCCCATCCTTTCACAGATCTGCCTTGAGCTGCACTAATGAGACAATATTAATTTATTCACAATAGCTACATTAACAGGCATTTTATTACACATATTATACTGACTGTAAAAATATATTCATTTTACCTGTAAAAGACTGTAAAAATGCTATACAGTAAAAAAAACTCTTAACTAGTTAACTGTTCCCTTACTAGCCTAAAGTAAAATATTGTTAAATAAAAATTTTTGCAAGTAAAAAAGAACAAATTTACAGAAAAATGTAAATGGACATTCCCAGTGTGTTATACTTTGGTTGTTCTGTAAATATGTTTACATTTGTTACTGTATTTTTACAGTATTATTTCGGTAACCACAGCTGCCAGTTGTGTTGTTGTTGTTTCTGTAAAAACGACATTGTTCGGTTCAGGCAGCCTATTCATTCTTTATTACTTTTTTTCCACATTTTAAAGCGATGGTAAAGTTCTAAAACATAACAAAAATAACACAAATGTATGTATTAGAATTATGTAAGCATGGGTAGTGCCCAATTTTTTTTTATTCTTCACCCTTTGACTAGATAAGTATTGTCACAGCCATATAAAAGGATACAAAAGACCTGCCTGTTCTGTAATCTAAGTGAGACCCTTTTGTTTTAGACAAAGATGGTAATGATGATCACACATGTTCATCACCACAATGAACCAAACCTCACGGGAAGTGTAAAGTTCAAAGGTCAGCAGGTCTCAAACAGGACTGGAATACAGTGGCAGATCAGGGGCAGAGTGGGCTTGACCTGCCCTGTGCCCTCTGACCTCCCTTAGCTGACTGTCTACTAATTCAATTTGTGGGAACCTTCAGCCAAATTCCATCTGGTGTTAGTGGGGTATTATGGGGCTTAAGGAGCCCAATCCATTGGGATTATCCTGCTCTGAGTGGGTTGGTCCCACCAGCTATGACACTATAAGCTGTAAAACAAAACATACATATATACACACTCATTGGTACACCTTGCTAGTATTGGGTTGGACCACCTTTTGCCTTCAGAATTGCCTTAATTCTTCATGTTTCAACAAGGTGCTGGAAACATTCCTCAGAGATTTTGGTCCATATTGACATGATATCATCAGGCAGTTGCTGCAGATTTGTCGGCTGCACATCCATGATTCCACGTTCGAACACACCCTAAAGGTGCTATTGGACTGAGATCTGATGACTGTGGAAGCCATTTGAGTTTGAGTTTAGTGAACTCTTGAGCTTTGTGACATGGCACGTTATATGCTGCTGGAAGTAGCCATCAGAAGATAGGTACACTGAAGGGATAGAGAGCAACAATATAAATATATTTGGGCACTACATAACACTATATTTACACTTAATAATACTTTATATTTTCATTTAATATAAATATTTATCTAATATAATAGACATTAAAATAAGCATTTTATGTATAATAAGTATTTCTATGGAATATATATTCTATTATATGTCAATATCAATATAATTGGTTTAATAGAAAAATATGATAATAAAAAAAGTTTTATTATAGGCTAATTTTCAAATCGCCAACGTTACCAATACTGTTTCAAACAACAGAGGGCACTATTGCACAATCAGAGAATAGAAAAACAACGGGGAAAAGTACTGAACTACAGGAAATGTCCGATACAGACTCAGTAATTAAATCTTAAAAATAACAAAATAATTATAATTCATGTATTTCATGCAAAAATCCCACCAGGATGCCACATTCATAGTCATTTGTTGATCCAAAAAGCTGAAATGATCCAATCAGATCATTGCATTGTAAAAGCTTTATTGAACTGTTCATTACACAAAAAAAGGTGCTATATAGCACTAAAAGTGGTTCTTGGCTCGTAATCATAGGGGAACCACTTTTGGTGATATGTAGCACCATATCTTTAAAGGTGCTCTACAGTTGGGATGGGATGTAGAACCCATAAGAGGTGCCATATCGCATTTTATTTCTTCAACAAAAATGGTGCTAAACAGCACAAGCAGTGGTTGTTTGGCTTATAAAGAACCTTTAAAGGGGCTTAACAGGTTCTTTGTACTGCAGTGGTGCTATATAGCACCTTAACCACCCCAAAGAACCACTGAAGAACCATACAGGGCCTTAACAGGTTCTGTATATGGTAGCGGTGCTATATAGCACCTCAGTCATCCCAAAGAACCGGTGAAGAACTGCTGAAGAACCACTGAAGCACCAAGATTTGGTGCTATACAGCACTTAAAGTGGTTTCCCTATGATTATGAGCCAAAGAACCACTTTTAGTACCATATAGCACCATTTTTTTGTTAGAGTGTAGAGAAGTTCAGAACAAGTGCTGTTTACCCATGTTGCTCTAAATGAGTGGAATCCATTCATTTACAAGTTCTGAATTCAAGCTGTTATTTCAGTTGATTGTGATCAAGAAAATCAAGACTCAAGTGAAAAACGAATCTATCCAGTAATTGTTTTTTATTTTTTTATATAAATTTCCATTTAAACTGACAAGCCAAAACATTATGACCAGTCACAGATAAAGGGAATATTGTTGATCATCTCTAAACACTGCAACATATTAAGGTCTGGGTAGATTAGATGTTAAGCAAGCAATCAGATCTTATAATTCTCGTAACGTGTTGGATGCAGTAGAAATGGGCATGAAAAAAGACTTTGACAAGGGACAAATTGATATGGCGAGGCGATTGGGTCAGATTATCTCTGAAACGGCAAGGGTTGTAGGTTGCTCCCAGTCAGCAGTGGTGAGCATTTACCAACAGTGGTCCAACTCAAGAATGTACAAACCACAAACCAGTGACAGGGTGTCGGGCGCCCAAGGCTGATTGATGCACGAGGGCAACAAATGCCTGCATAGCTGTTGACCAATCAGAGTGCCTATAATGACCCCTGTCCAGCTTCTAAAGCACCTTTTGGGCAAGAAAGAGTCAGAACTGGAACTTGAAGCAGTGGTTGAAGAAGGTTGCATGGTCCGATGAGTCGGA
The DNA here is from genome assembly GCF_024489055.1 of Chanodichthys erythropterus. Lineage (NCBI taxonomy): Eukaryota > Metazoa > Chordata > Actinopteri > Cypriniformes > Xenocyprididae > Chanodichthys > Chanodichthys erythropterus. The sequence continues at coordinate 15,023,406 of NC_090222.1, read as the reverse complement.
TTTTCTTTTACATCATGTGGACCGCCATGAACATGTTTGCCACCTGGGGAATTGATGGCACCAGGATGCACTGTGGGACAACGACAAGCCAGGGAGTGTGATGCTTTGGGCAAGGTTCTGCTGGGAAACCCTGGCTCAAGACATTCATGTTGAATGATCTGGAACCTACCTAAACATTGTTTCAGACCAGGTACACCCCTTCATGACAATGAAATGTGTTCCCTGGTGGAATGGTTTGAGGAACATGATGAAGAGTTCAAGGTGTTGTTCTCGCCTCCGAATTCCCCAGATCTCAATCCAGTTGAGCATCTGCAAAATATGCTGGACCAACAAGTTCAATCCACAGCGGCTCCAACTCGCAAATTACAGGACTTAGGATCTGCTGCTAATGTCTTGGTGTCAGATATTGTACCACAGGACACCTTCAGGACTCTTGTAGAGTCCATGCCACAGTGAGTCCAAAACAGATCCACCGATATCTAAATATACATTTTATGAAAGTAGGTATTTACACTGATGTCCAAAAGCTTGGACAAATTTATTCAGCAAGGGTGGATTTATTCAAAATTTATGTGACAGATTTCTGTATCAAGATGAATGCAGTTTTGTGCTTTCAATTAATCCAAGAATCTTATACAAATGTATCACGGTTTCCACAATCTTTTTTAAGCAGCACATCATTTCAACATTGATAATAAGAAATGTTTCTTGAGCACCAAATCAGCATAGAATATCATATCACTGAAGACTTCAATAATGATGCTGAAAATGCGGCTTTTCCATCACAGGAATGTGTTACATTTTAAAAAATATTTTAAAAAGAAAAAAGTTATTTTAAATTGTAATAATATTTCACAATATAACTATTTTACTGTATTTTTGATCAATTAAATACAGCCTTGTTGAGCATAAAAGTCCACTTAAAAAAAGTGGACTCTTTCTTCTTCTTCTTTTTTTTTTCTCTCCAGAAGCATTAAGAAACAAGTTTGTTCATCTGTCACATTATCTTGCCTGCTCATTTAACAATAGTGCTTTATAAATACAATATTCCTGCAACCAAACATTGCTTGATTTACAGTTTGGTCAAAGTTTATATCTCATGTAAAGGAGCTGAATTAATCTATTCACAAGTGCTACATATGCCTGATTGATTTTAACAGCTTTCCCCCAAAAATAAAAACAACAACAACAACAAATAAAGATAAATTACTATGCAAATGACAGTCCAGACAGAGAGACCCATGAAGGTACCCTGATTACCCATCTCCAGAACATTACAAATCTACAAAAAAAAATTTGAACAAAATTAAGTATCTTCCATTTAATGAATTCAATTATTCAAAAAAGTGAAGAGAAGAAAAATAACAAAATGTTGAAGAAATTCTCAGCTTAACTGAAAATACTATGTAGAGTAAATCACCCAAATAAATCATATACTGTACAATATTTGTCTTTTGACTTCGGTTTAAAGAGGAAACAAGTAGCTAGCATGTGAAGAACTGCAAATTATACAGCTATGTCGTCCTACTTTATAAATGTTATTACATATTTGGAAAACCAAGGCTTGTTTGGCATTTGCTGGAGGCTATTTACAGTTAGTTCACACTGTATATATTGCTTTGGGACACGTTTTTGACAGACCAATAGATTCTCATGTTTCTCGTGAGAAACATTTAAAGAGACATTTATTAAAGCACAGTGACAGCACTGTTCATATTACAGGGAAGTCACAGATGAACGATTTTATCCAAGCGGGCTGGTTCTTCATTTATCTTACATGTCATGCTGAGCCACAAGACAGTTGTACATTTCTTTGTCCATTTTCAGCCCTCTTCACCCCCATTTTTTTGATTCTTCTTCCTCCTCATCCTGCATTCTACTGGTGCTCCTTTTTGACCCAGGCATTATGGGTTCGTATGACCACAGCTGCCAACTCAAGACAGCCAATGATCATCACAGCTCAGAGCCTGGTGACCACTGATAGGTAAGAACTAAGCTCCACCTTATTTTGTTTTGTTGTTGTTTGTTTGTTTGTTTTTTGCTTTATTTTTTTCATGATTGTCGGCTGCACAGTCAAACGTATCCTCCTAAAGACAGGTTTGGATGGGGTCTGTTCTTGTTCTGGCGCTGGTCGGGATGTTGTGCCAGATGTGCTGTGTTACTCTCCATTGCATAGTTTGTGTGGCCTCCATTCTGAAACTGATTAGAGATGATTTTAGAATGATTACTTGTCTTAAGCCCTATTCAGACAGGATTAGTTTTACAAGGGTAGACAGAGAAATGTAATTTTTATCACAGGATGTCTGTAATATTAATGACCAATTCGCACGGGAAAGGAAATCTCAGTATAACTACCAGAAGTAGGAGGGGTAAATCGATTTACGAAGCGCCGCCACCAGGGTTGCCAGGTTTTCCCAACAAAACCCGTACAAAAACTAGTACAATTCACATTGCAGACTCTAATATTATGTTATGTGGGGTCACTTCAACCCGTGGACATGAAAAACGACCCGCGGCAACGGTGTAAATGTAGCCCTTTGCAACACTGGCCGTCACCTCCTGTTGTCATGTGCGTATTATGTATAACATAAACGGTTAGGCCCAGTCAAATGAATTATTAATTAAAGGTCCGGTGAAGTGTCTTAGAACGTGCAGCATTCTTCAATGTGTTGACGTAATGTCAACTGAAACAGGAAGACAGGGCGATATATCGAGCAGCCCCGCCCCTTTTTTAAATAGCCAATAGCGTTTCGTTTATGTTACAGCTCAGCCAGAGCCGTTAGACTCTGTAAAACCTTTTTCCTTCTAATCTCTAACCATTTATCCTCCTAATGTCCTTTATTTCGCTTTAAAATACAGCATTATGTTCAGAATTTGAATGGGTCCGATACCTTTTGTGTTCTGAGCCGACCACAAAAGGTGAACCAATGGAAAGGTGTCCACAATGGAAAACATATTTACACTGTCTGAATCGTTCCCTATTCTCTATATAGTGTACTAAATGCAATTCACCATGTAGAAACTAGTAAATGTGTGAACAAATGAATGATTTCAGCTGCAGCTTCAGTGTCTGTTGATAGTGTTGGAGGGGGCAGGACTTCAGATTCTAGAGAGCATTTGATTGGACAGAAGATTTGATGAGAAACTGAAGTGTGATGTGATTTCATGAAAAAGTGAGAGACTGTAGGTTTTGAATGCTTAGCTCTCCTAAATGCTAATTTTGTCATTGTTTTGGAACACATCAGCTTATTCATAACCTCAAGGCTAATATATTCATAGTAAAAGCTAAAAAATTTTAAATTTGATTTCAGGGGGACTTATTATAAACTAATTAAATTCTGATTGGATTCTGTTGGTAAAAGGCACTTACCTAAAGCTAAAAGAAGCTTTGTGCCTCTAGCAAGAGCTTTCAGTCTTCTTTTTGATCTAAATGGTCTGCGGAAAATTACTTGAGGTTTGCCATAGACTTGTCCCACCGCCTAGAACACAACTGAATGCTTTTTCAAGCACCTCCATACTTGAAAAAACGTGGAAAACATCTTTAAACAGGGAATGATGAAACATTTATGTACATATTTACAGCTGGTCGATTGCGCGGGATTAGCATTACCTGAGGAAATTTTCCAGACCTTATTACAGAAGATAAAATTTGCCATAATCTTTACTGACATTGTCCATAATAATTACTGAGAAGGCACATTTGGACAGTATTAAAATCACAGAGAAGCTCTGGTAATAATTACTTTACCCCACCTCTTCATGTAAAACGAATCGCATCCAAAGAAGGCTCTATTCAAAAATCCTAAGATCAATCTTTTCCAGTACTGATTTTATAGGCCCACAGCAAAAGAGTTTACAGTTTGAATTGAATGGGCTTCAAACTATAACATACAGTGTGGCCAATGTAGTCTAATTCATGAACAAATGCCTCTTATGTTCTTTTTAGTGAATCAAAAACAGCGTAGTCCAAATAATGAGCAAATGATACTTTATAATGAACCATTCCAAAAGATTTACAGTCAGTCTGATGAATCCACTTACTAAATCTGTCAGATTGGTCACTGAATCATAAGTTATCATTATTTACTGTGATGGAATATTTCACTTATACAGTACAGTGAAATTCAGATATGGTAATGGGCATTTTGTTTCTGATACACGCTGTGAGCGGTAGACCAATCACGACAGACTAGGCTGACTCATCTGACCAATCAGAGCAGAGCAGGCTCTCTGAAAGGAGAGGTTTAGAGAGACCAAATCCTTTATCACTTTCAGACAATGTGAGAAAAGAGGTGATGCTGCAATGCATTAGCAAAAATGAAAGTATATTTGAATCATATAAAGAACCCTTTTTCCATTATAAAAAACCTTTTGCGCTATTGAAAGGATCCATGAATGTAAAAGGGTCCTCATGTAACCATAGATGCCAATTTAGAACCTTTATTGTTAAGAGTGAATGAAGGTAAACCACACATGAACAGTTTGGTTCTTACCTGGCCTATGTAAGCTTGTTGATCCAGGCTTGGTCCAACACCTACTCTTTCATCCTGTCCTGAGTGTTTCCTTCTCTCCATATCACCATCCAGGCCATTGAGCAGCTCCTCGAGGTCCTGAGCAGTGAACTCTCTCAAACCTGTGTCACTTGCAGTGATATAAGGTGAAGAGAGCTGCTGGGAGCAGCTGATGGACACAGTGCTTAGTTGGTTTCTGAAATTGTGCTTCAGATCCAGAGGGGGTGTCTCCAGGTAAAAGCATCCAGGCTGTTGGAGCTCTGGCTGGAAGAGGGGAGGAACCTGCTGCATGTCGCTGGCAAGAACTTCAGTGAGGTTCCCACAAACCTGAGCATTTTTGAGTGTTTTACATACCTGCTGATGGAGAGGTGGAAGGTATGAGCACTGTGATTGTTGGCTTGTCGTCTGAACCTGGTGTTTTTGGATTGTAATCTGTGAAATTTTGCATTGTGTGATTCCTGTCCCTTTGTATGGTTGAGACATTGTGTGTTGCTGTCCTTGAGGACAGTTTTGGAGATCTGCAGTAGCCTGCAGTTCATCGTGAGTCTGTATTCGTGAGGAGTGTTCTGACTTTGGTTGAGTATGTTCAATTGTAAAAGTCATCTGTTGTTCCTGAGGTATAAATGTGAGATGATCACATGAATCCTGTGGGATTAGCACAGGAGCTTGCTGTGGAGGTGTGAAGGTCTGCGTAGGCTTCCTGAGAAGACACTTCTCCTTCACTTTTTCCTGGACATCATCTATACAGTCCGTCTTCGTCCTGAGAGACTGTTGCACATAGGACAAGATGCCGTCTGTGAGGTCTGGCACGTCATTCCCACCATCAAGGTCAATCCCGCGGAACAGTTCGTCTTGTTGTAGGAACTTCAGGTCTTCTGGGCTGATGCCTAAACTCCCCATGAAGTTCAGTATCTCACAGTTATCGTCTCCTCCAGAGCCAACAATTGGTTCTTGTTTGAACTGAGAGCTTTCAGAGAGTGAATAAACACTTCCTTGCCAGTTACTGGAGAAGATCCCACCGAGATCCTCATCCCCTAAGCCCTGTACCGACGCAGAGCGCTCATCCGCAGAACCCAAATATATTGACTCATCCTGCTTCAGCATGGAGCCCAGTAGCGAGTCAGGGTCTACAGTTCCAGTGGTTCTGATGGTATTGGTGTCTGGAGCAGTTGGATCACAAGGTGTTGTGTTACCCAGAGATCTGGGCAGGTTTGTGTCATAGAGAACAGCCTCTCCTGTTGTAAAGCTGAAGGGAAGCATCATAGCACGTTTTTTCAGGTTCTCCTCCCCCTCCTCGTCCCTACATAGGAAGAAATGACTCATTCTCAAGCAAGACTATAGAAACAATATTAAATTCTACTACCAAAAAACAATATTAATACTAGATCTGAATTAAACAGAAGTGCTTGCAACACAGCAAAAGTAAGCACAGGGTTTTTGTTTTGCTGCTTTGCCGGTTATCTACTGTTTCATAATACGGTTTCATAAAAAAAAAAAAAAACATAAGAAAACATATACAGGCTGTACAATATGGAAAAGAGACAACTTCACAAAGACAAATAAAGGCATACGTGATGACTCTCTGAGAGGCAATGATGCAATCTGGTTGCCCATTTTTGTAGACAAGTCTTGCATTTGACTGTATCCAAATCCAGAGGTTCTGTTTAGTCAACAGTCTGAAAACAGTCAACCCACTTTCACCAGTCCTCATCACTGCAGGGGAGAGAAATGATTAATTAATTTAAATAATCAGCATGTTTCTACCATTAATAATAAAAAGTAAATGCTTATGATAGCAGTCCTCTTTTAAAAGATTCATTTCAGACCTATGTATATGGTATATGTAGATTTGTCATTGGTTCATGCGGTTCAAGCAAACACATTTGAGCTTCCGTTTGCCAGCATTTGATGTGCTCTATGTTTGTGCGTTTGTCAATGCTTATAAGCAAATAAAAGCCTAAATTAAATCTGTTCATCATATAAAGTGATCACATCTCTTCAGAAGTCTTGGATTAAACTGCTCGATTCATATGGTTGACTTTTGACTTTTTAAGTGTGAAAATTTTGGTTGCGTGGGATAAAAATGATGTGAGAATATTAAAAATATCTTAATTTGTGTTTTAAATATGAATGGAAGTCTTATGGGTTTGGAATAATTGATTTTAAATGATTTTTTCATTTTCATTTTTAGGTGAACTATCACTATTGGAGCAACACAATTATTTTCACAACAGTTAGATCTCTACCCTCTGACACTTCAATGTTGAAACCCAGCAGCAGGAGCGAGTGAGGTTAGTGTGTTTTTTGTGATAAAAGGGAGACTTACTCCGCATGTGGTTCTCAGCGCAGTACAGCATGTCAGCTGCATGGATGAACTGATAGCCTGAACCGCGGTAACACAGTTCTGCCTCTGTGTAGCCGAGAACAATCTTCCCTCTGTGGAGGAGCAAAAGAACACATGGCTTTGAAGAGCAGAGAGGAATACTGCACCAAATTAAGAGCCCATTTTTGTTTACAAAAAAGTTTTTTTTTAAGTGGTACAGTAAATCATTTTTAACAAATCCAAAAGAGATAAAGTTGACCCTACAAGTCAACTGAAACAAACTAAAATGAACAGAGAACAAATCCATAAGCTTTTTCACACATGTTAGGAGCTTATATGTCTTACTTTGTGTCACATGCGGTGGGAGTGAAATCCAGCTTATGCTTGGTTTTAAACATGAAGCTCTTGGTGCGGATTTCCAGTATGGAAGGTGGCTGCAGAGGGCTGACCAGGGCAAACAGGGCCAGCTGAGGAGGGATGGGTTTCCCATCTGCTCTCCTCTCATTCTGCCCATACAGGAACTTCAAACGCCCCTGAAAGTTCATGGCCTATAAAAGTACAAGCCATCTATTTAACACATTTGACCATATGTAGATACATTCCACAGCCTCAGCTAATTTTCCCGAACCTCTCTTTGACATCAGTATGGAGAAATGATGCAATTTTTTTTTTTTATGAATTGCCATTTGAGCTACAAGAAAATCCAATAATTTTACATTCAAAAGCTAATTATACAACATGATTGATTAAAGTGCTAATCTTTCAAGGTGCAATGTGTAAAATTAAGAAATGCAGAAATGCAATATGATATAACTATGTTTTCAGTGGTGTATAAAGAACTTACATAATGAACCGTTATGTTTTTACTACCTTAGAATGAGCCATTTATATCTCATACATCGCAGGTTCCCTACATGTTAAGTCGTATTTTGCACCAGCATGTTTCTACAGTAGCCGTAAATGGACAAATTACTTTACAGAGCGTGTTTCATCACTATGTTGTTCTTCTTCTAAATCGTTCGTGTTTTTAGAGACAGCTTGCATAGGCACTAAGTTGAATACGCACGAAGAAGAAGTAGCAGAAGTAGTCGTCTGGTTTATTAGAAGAAGAAACCTCATTGCTTGACTGGCTAGCGTAGTCTCTACTGTCTCAGACAACAACATCTTTGTCTTGTGTCGGCCAGACGGCCACCGTAGCTTCGCTACGTGCTTCGAAAGGGAGGGGTGAGTGCCGTTGGTTGCAGATCGCAACCTCACAGCTAGATGCCACTAAAGATTGCACTCTGCACCTTTAAAGCGCTAACTGGTGCTTAATGTTGTGACTGAATGGAAGTAGTGACATCTTTTCTTCCGTATTGTGACGTACATCTGATGTACTCTAAATCAAGAAGATCACAAAAGGAAAATATGAACTTGAGTTTGAAGGGACAGGGGTTTAATCAGTCTAAATGATTCGAGAAGCCCTGCATGTCACTGAAAGGTGAAAATAAAAAATGTATAAACAAGTGCACAGATTAATTTTTCACAATAAGACCTATAACATGCATTTAGAAAATTGGTATTATGAATTTTCATTTCATGCTGACTTTAATGCTACTTGAAAAGTCTGATAACAGTTGCTTTCAGTTAATAAGCTTACAAATGATCCAGAAGAGACAGTCTGAGAATCTTCTCAAGATGCTGAGTCATAACTCCAAGCTGTGTGAAAGTCATGGACCAAAAATGAACTCAGCTGACCCAAATATGATCTTAACATTATAACAGATGCATCAGTATAGTCTTACCACCATAGAGCATCTTAATATTAGTTCAAACAATGCTAACAAAGCACCTTTTGTTACGTTTGGAACACTCTGTAAGTAGAGGCACAAGATGTCACCCCTCGGTCTGGATTTTTACATTGTCATTGGCACTGCTCAAAACAGCAACATACAATAGGGTTATTAACAACAAAAAAACTTTAATTACAGGGTTTTCTAGGTGAGCACTGTTTTGAAATTCCTCACACTTCATTTTATTCTTATTTCTCTTTAACACAATTTTCTGCTCAGTGAATGAACTCCATTTAAACTTTGTTTGTAGACTGTTTTTAGCCTTCAGCCAGAAGAGCTCTGACTCTCTCTAGACTCCCAATGACACACTTTTTTCGATTTTAAAATCTACTTATACTAAACCTGTCCTTAGCCTTACCCATATCCCACCTCAATTGCAGCAAAAGTGTTTTGCAATACAACATGAACACACAATAAGTACATTGTACCTAACATTTTTTTTTATGTAAATGCATAGTTGTTAAAGACACCTAATATAAAGTGTGAATAAAAAAGCTTATTTGATTTTTTATTTATGATAATTTTTCTTGACAACTTACAAGAAAGCCAGATGAGTTGTCCATGAGACATCTTAACCGGCAAACAAAATTTCTCTCCAGAAAGGCGGAGTTCTCTGGTGGCAACTGCTCTGGATTGTAGTACGTCTGAGGCAGTGGTGAATGGTGGGAAACTTGACAAACACAAAACAAGTGCATTTAAACTTGTATTTAGAGAAAAGCATAATTAAATACCAAACTCTCTAAGATTATATAACATAAAACAGGATAATAATGCACTGGTGGCAAAATGTTGGCCTCTGCACTGTAAGTGTTTATATAACTCATTGTACTGTAGGTAGTGTCCTTGCTGACAGCTGGATGTGCTGTGTGTGTGCGTGTGTGTGTGGGGCACAGGTGTCATGTGTATATAGCTCAAACAATGACAGGCCTTCCAAATTGCCAAACATTAGATCTAATGAAAACTGATTCCAATCTGAGCCTAATCTGAAACCAGAGCAAACTGGCATAGCCTTTGAACACCAGCTATTAGAGGTAGTTACACAATGAACCTGAATCCTTAGAGCATTTATAAAGGAAAAGCATCTTGGGAAATATTCAGATTGTCTGAGATCAAGTGAGCTGTTGGTTAAAAACATGGTCCATTACAAACAAAAAACCATTTGGATACCTTAACAAATCATTAGCCATCTGAACAATGATAATGTTTAAGAAGTGAAGAAGTTAATAGAAATGTTTTAAAATCATGTTCTTCGTAGATTTATTTCTTGAAGATTGTAAACTAAGATGTTTTGTCTCTCATAACAGAACTTTGTCAAACTTTGTTTGCAGACAAATGCAATCCATCTTATTTGACTCTTTGTGTTGATGGAATGGGGACAGAATGTTTCAGTTGTCCAGGCACAATGCCTAGGTCTGCTCATGGTCTGTCTGGAGAGATGTTTAGTTATTTTCTACCTTGCACTAGCTGTCCGGCGTCCAGAGTGCAGCTGGGGTTGAGTGCCCAGTGGAGCTGCTTCTGAAACTCAGCCCGGTCTTCAGTGTGAATGAGATCGTAAACACTCTGATGGATGAGATCCGACTGTAAACAAAACACATTGCTTTTACTGCAAGTAGTTTCACAGCTGCTCATCACAGCTGGTATCAAATTTAATGAAGAAATCTGAATCTAAATGCTGAAAAAAACATGTAAATGTCTTAGCAATTAACGTGTTTTTATCTAAATTTGTTCACAGCCTGCTTTGTCTGGCAAAACAATCCCATTAAAGTTGGCATTTGTTCACAGCTTGATTTCCGATTTGTAGGAAGAAGCTGGAATTTCATACACAATAAATTAAAAAACTGCTATGAAGCATTTTAAAAGACATAAATTAAGATTTCTTTCCAGTAGTATTTCATAACAACAATAGCTAGGTTAAATTTGGATAAAATCACGTCCATAATGCTTAATGTAATGAACCTTAAAAAGGTTTCTGAGTGAGTAGATTCATTAAACGGAGAAGTACATGTCAATTCATCTCAAGGAAAAAAATACACTTGTTAAAATTAATTGATTTGTATACAAACATTTAAATTGCACATAAGGCAGTTTTTATAGTAACATTTTAATATCTATTCAATTACATAATTATGTTTCTACTCCAAATTTTTTTTTGTATTTTGTTTCAATATAAACATTTAAACGGTGGCTGTTTTATTCAGATTTATTTAAACATATATTAAATATTGAAGAACAGGTTAAGTAAAAATATAACAAATATGTAATATAGTGCATATATTTAACAAAATGCTCCTGTATAGTGTTTATTTTTCTACCTACCTATCAAGCAATGGTTATTGAATTTAGGTGAGGCATTTTCTGAGGTAAATTGTTACATGACATTGTTTACAAGCTTTTATTTTTATTTTTTTCTGCACTTGACATGAGACATGATGCATTTCAGTAGTTGTACCGTTTCTTTGAACACCTGATGTTATTTTTTTGTTTATTTCATGTTTATGCTATAACTAGTAGTAAAGAGGAAGAGAAGATTGGTTTATGTGCTGCTTGAACTACAGCGATCTGTCATGTTTCATTAAAAAGCAAAAGTCAAAAGTAAAGCACAAAGCTTGTTGTGATTTATTGGATGGGAGGCATGCTACAAATAATGTTTGGAGAAGTTTTTTTCAGGCATAAACTAAAAGATTGATTTCTGGGATATAAGGATCAATTTTGGTTGATCAGAATCGAACAACTGATATTTTTAACACAGCCCTATTCTTTTTTTGAACAGAAGGTGCTAGAATACCAATCGGTCCAATTTAGCCTCTACAAATAAACCCTGACATTTTTTCCATCCCCACAGTACATATGCAAACCAGTACAAACCTGATGGAACCCCAAGTAGTTCTCAATGGTGGAGGAAGCATAGAAGATTGTGCCACTGGAGGTGACCACCAACACAAAGCCATTTATAACCTATAAAAAAAAATAATAAAACGTAGGTATATTAAGTTATTCTGCTAATAAATAGCATTCTAAATCAATTTGATTTTGTTTTTGTCTAGATCTATGTGGTTAAATTCAAATATTTATGTTTCACAGCACACATTTGAGCTCACCTGTAGCAAAAAGTCTCCCTCTGGAAGTTCCTGAATGTGTGGTTTAGTGTTATTTGCTAGTTGTCTGGAGTTGTTTGAGTTCAGGGACACTGCAACAGCAAACAAGCATTTAAAAACGAAGCTCTGCACAATAGATAAAACAGATAATACTAATTCTTCAACAACGACATGATGAGAAAATTATGAACTTTACTTGAACTTCCTGCATTAATAATAATAGTGAGAGAGAAACATGAAATATTGTATAACAATGGCAACTTAAAGGAAGAGTTCACCCAAAAATGAAAATTATCCCATGATTTATTCACCCTCAAGCCATCCTTGTGTATGGTGTATAAAGGTAGTGAATGTTGCTCACAATTTTGAAGCCCAAAAAAGTGCATCCATCCATCTTAAAAGTAATCCACACAGCTCCGGGGGTTAATAAAGGCTTTCTGATGCAAAGCAATGGGTTTTTGTAAGCAAAATTTTTATTTTTGAAACTTTATAAACTATAATATCTAGCTTCTGGCAAACGGCCGTACACTTCGAGTTATGGTGAAAGAGTGACCTCTGATGAGAGGTATTACTTAGGATGTAGGAGTAGGTGAGAGTACATACCTCTCGCGGTTCAAACAAATAGGGCTGGGCAACAAACTCAAAGCTCCAACATTTCTATTTAAAAATTCTCGTTTTAGACTTCTAATTCGTGACCGGTGTTTTGTTTTGCTCTCTCCTCTGCGCTTCTGCGTTCGTCAATACATCATGCGTTGCGTCAGAAGTTACGTTTCCACCGTAAGTCGACTTGCGTACAGATGTTTGCCAGAAGCTGATTATTATAGTTTATAAAGTTGTAAATATGGGATCATTTTCATTTTTGGGTGAACTATCCCTTTAAATCATGGAGCTGTTGGCATCTGAACAACCAAAAAGTGAAAGCAAATTATAATGCCCAGAGGTTTAACAATACACAGTCATGGTTGGAAAAATACTTGTGCTCAAGTTGGCAGACATCACATGAAATGTTTGCTCACTGAGTGGTTTATGACATGCAAGGGAAATGAGAGGTAACATTATAAACAGACACTGGATCAATAACAAATAAGAGTGCCCATGTTAAAGCAAAGAAAAAAATCTTTTAAAATCTAGTTTAAAAAGCATGTGCCAAGTTCTTAAAATGATCTCTTTGTATTCATATTGGTTTCATATGATTTATATATGTGTGTGTGTGTGTGTGTGTGTGTGTGTGTGTGTGTGTGTGTGTTGAAAACATGCTCATCATAGAAGAGCTGTATTGAAGCCACTGTATGAATAAATTGCATTTTATAATAATTTCTAATAAATTAAAAAATACATGAAAAAAATGTTTTGTGTCACTGACCCAACTATGTAATTAACTAATTCATTGTTTTAAAATGTATCAGTTGGGAACATCAATTCTTCAAGCTTATATACTCTACATAACTTCACAATAAAACACTGGCAAGAAGACACAAAAATGTACTCTTGACTCTGCCAGGCAAACTCATTTCTATTGAGAACAATGATCTTTCCACAGTCTTCACTTACTATGCCATAACTGGATAAAGGTGACTATTAGTCACTGTATCAACAAACCCCTGGATTTGGAAGAGTGTGCCAGCAAAACTGAGATCACATCTCAACTGGTGTTCCTGCTCTCTTCTCATGCAATGTCTGTCAACGTCTGGCCCTAAAGATCCCCAAACACTGGTTCACATCAAACCTTGGCAGGATCTTTGATGCTACACAGCAACTCGGGTCAAAGTTTGCTGCTGTCGCCAATGACTATCAAATATTTCGTAACTCTTTTCACTAAAGTCAAAAGGTCAACAAGTCTGTTTCAATTACTCACGCAAACCCAGACCCTCCCCTGCATAGCCTCCAGACAGTTGGAGAAATTACACACAAAAACACGCACAACAATCAGTACTCCTGTTTAGCCTGTTTCTCATGGAATCCCTTCAATGCTGACCACACCTCTGAACTGGCCAGGATAATTGGATGAGCATAAGCTAGGGGAAATCTGGTGTGAATGTCGATTCATTCAGGCACTTTTTTCATGCTGGCCAATTCCCTAAATAATGATTGAGTAACTTCCCTGGAAAATGGCTCTAGGTATTTGTTTCATGACAGTTTCTTGCTTAACAAAACTTGGACCGTTGCCTTTATAAATCTCAAAAAGAGATGTACAAATGCACTCATGAGAGCATAATTGTGTAAGGCTCATTTGAAACACATGCATACAATACATAAACTGTGATATTAAACTCAATAAAAGTCTATTCTCGGACTGTCGTTAAACGAGCTAATTATTACATTTGAAATATATTTTTATGATCAGGGCAGTAGTTCAGATTTGTACTTTTCGCAATTTTACATTTTTTTACATTTTACAATATAAAACATTTAGTTAAATGTATTAGTCAAATAATACACACACACACACACACACACACACACATAAATGCATACATAGTTTATATATACAGTTATTAGACTCGACAGTCTTAAAAATAATTTATTTTTGTTATGTTTGAATAAAGACTATTTAGTTGTTTCTGTTTGTTATTTTTCAGTTATTGTTATTCTATTTATATATCTATCTATCTACACACACACACACAAACACACACACACACACTGTACCGTTTAATGTTTGGGGTCAGTAAATAAGCTTTTTTTTTATGAAATTAACACTTTTATTCAGCAAGAGTGCTTTAAATTGATCAAAGTGACAATATATGATATGATACTATACATAATGTTATAATATTATTATAATATATTACAAAAGATTTCTATTTTAAATAAAAATAAGTTTTTGAAATTGTCATTCATCAAAGTATGCTGAAAAAATGCATCATGGTTTTCAGAAAAAAATAAAAAATAAACATTTCCTTTTACATTTAAATGTTAAAATGTAATGTACATTTTAACATTTAAATGTAAAAGGAAATGTTTATTTTAAATTAGAACAATATTTTACAAGATTACTGTTTATACTGTGTTTATCAAATAAATGCAGGGAGCAAAAGAGACTTCTTTCAAAAACATTAAAACTTTATCTTAGCGACCCCAAACTTTTGAAATTAATCTATATTAATTTAACATTTACTTCATAAAAACAAACTTTTATTAATAAATTCTATATTAAGATTTTAATTTACAATAATAGCTGGAAATTGTATACATATAATGTAACAAAAATCTATGAATTCACATATGCACTTCATTCACACAGTGACATATGGTGCAAAACATTACTGATCTGTTTGAAGCTTTTCAAAACCAAACAGATTAAATAATCAGAATTCAACAACAATGTTCAGGGCTGTTCCCGCCCGGGCCATTCTTACAGTTGAGCCCTGCAGGCATTATATACTGTAACTCTATGTCGCTATATAACCTATTTTCAAGTACAAACATTGTACAATCTGTGCTTTGTCTGTTGTGATTCATACACACATTAAAATTTGTGGACAACTGCAAGAAAAATGTACAAACCCGATTCCAAAGAAGTAGGGACACTGTACAAATTGTGAATAAAAAAAGGAATGCAATCATTTACAAATCTCATAAACTTATATTTTATTCACAATAGAATATAGATAACATATCAAATGTTGAAAGTGAGACATTTTGAAATGTCACGCCAAATATTGGCTCATTTTGGATTTCATGAGAGCTACACATTCCAAAAAAGTTGGGACAGGTAGCAATAAGATGCCGGAAAATTTAAATGTACATATAAGGAACAGCTTGAAGAACCAATTTGCACCAATTATTAGGTCAATTGGCAACATTATTGGGTATAAAAAGAGCCTCTCAGAGTGGCAGTGTCTCTCAGAAGTCAAGATGGGCAGAGGATCACCAATTCCCCCAATGCTGCGGCGAAAAATAGTGGAGCAATATCAGAAAGGAGTTTCTCAGAGAAAAATTGCAAAGAGTTTGAAGTTATCATCATCTACAGTGCATAATATCATCCAAAGAATCTGGAACAATCTCTGTGCATAAGGGTCAAGGCCGGAAAACCATACTGGATGCCCATGATCTTCGGGCCCTTAGACGGCACTGCATCACATACAGGAATGCTACTGTAATGGAAATCACAACATGGGCTCAGGAATACTTCCAGAAAACATCGTCGGTGAACACAATCCACCGTGCCATTCGCCGTTGCCGGCTAAAACTCTATAGGTCAAAAAAGAAGCCATATCTAAACATGCTCCCATCCAGACGTCGTCTCTTTCAGGGAAGACCTTGCATTTTCCAACATGACAATGCCAGTCCACATACTGCATCAATTACAACATCATGGCTGTGTAGAAGAAGGATCTGGATACTGAAATGGCCAGTCTGCAGTCCAGATCTTTCACCCATAGAAAACATTTGGCGCATTGTAAAGAGGAAGATGCGACAAAGAAGATCTAAGACAGTTGAGCAACTAGAAGCCTGTATTAGACAAGAATGGGACAACATTCCTATTCCTAAACTTGAGCAACTTGTCTCCTCAGTCCCCAGATGTTTGCAGACTGTTATAAAAAGAAGAGGGGATGCCACACAGTGGTAAACATGGCCTTGTCCCAACTTTTTTGAGATGTGTTGATGCCATGAAATTTAAAATCAACTTATTTTCCCCTTAAAATTATACATTTTCTCACTTGATATGTCATCTTTGTTGTATTCTGAATAAAATATTGAAATTTGAAACTTCCACATCATTGCATTCTGTTTTTATTCACAATTTGTACAGTGTCCCAACTTTTTTGGAATCGGGTTTGCATCTGTCCCAACAGAAGAAATAACTTCCAGACCATTATTATAACATTAAAAAGCATATTTTGCATATTCCTTGTGTTATCCAAATATGGGTCATCCTGAGATAAAACTGCTGAGAGACCGGGATGTCCTGTGATACACAATCTATCACAAAGAAACGGAGGAACACCATGCGCTGCTCTGTCCAACTTCCATATCTTAATGCCGAGGGCAAAATCCTCCTGCCTAATGCCAGGTAAACTTCTTGGGTTAATGTTTTCAGAAACATATTCTGGTATTACAGAAACAACCAGCTTTGGGTGATCATTAAGAGAATTTACTTGTCAAAACAACTGCATTTTCTGCTCTTGAAAGAAAATGCTATTGTTGTAGTTCTCATCAGACTTCCGCTGCAAGAGTATGCATATGATTACAAATTTATATTTTATTTTCTGCAGGATCTCACACACCCCAGGTGGCATCCTGTTATTTGAAAGAGCTCCCCCTACTTTCTCTCTGAGGGGGTTAGACTGCAATTAGCCTAGAGATGTGGCAGACCCTCATAGGAGGAAACAAGCATGTAAGTATAGAGGTACATTAGACTTTGGGGCTGGTTTCCTAACTACTTAAAATGATCTTTCACACTGGGCAATGTTTGCTGCAATCCTATTCCAGTGCCCCCGGCTAGTGTTGGGGAAAGTTACTTTTAAAAGTACTGCATTACAACAATGCGTTACTCCCTAAAAAGGTAACTAATTGCATTACTTAGTTACTTTTTATGAAAAGGAATCATATCATACACCCGGCGCAATGTGGCACTAGGCACAACGCAAGTGTTCTTTGCTAGTTTCAGCCCGACACAGTTATCATTTTCATGTCCTTCGCCACATTGTTTAAATAGAAAATGCATTTGTACTCATTTGTGCGCCCATGGGTGTGCTGGTCTGAAAACGATGTGTGTTCAGGTGCATTGTTGGCGCATTGTGTTACATGTGCATGTGTGTGCATTTATTTATTTAATTATTTGTCTGTACTCTAGGGGCAGGAAAAGCAATTACCTGTGGTTTGTGTGTAATTGAGCAGATTCCTCACAGTTGTGAACCACTGGCGTGTGTTTAAAAGAAGCCAAGTTGCCACATTTTAGCGACGGGACTTGAGCAGCTGTCCAAACACGGAGTTGCGCTTTTTTGTTATTTAAAAAGCTTGTTAGTAATATGCGCCTATGCGCAGCAGCACACAAACATGCCAAATATTAAAAATAAAAGGATTACAATGTAAAAGATTATTATTGTGTGCATAAAGATAAACATGCTTCGGTGGAATCTAGCTTGTCCTGTCGATGGTCGCACACTTTATCCTCGCGCACGAGCGGATCCGTTTCCTCGCAAGAGAAGCGTTCAGTTTTTCCGCTTGCAAATTCCGCCATGTAAATAGCGAATCCTTCATGGCGCGAGCATAACTGGCTTTAATGGGAATGAGAGATGAGACTCTGGTTGGTTTATTTCACACTACGGCCAAAACAGACCCATTACCCATTAAGATAATAGGGATAACCCTTTTAGACCATGTGCCGGGCACACCGACCATTTTTTTCCATAATAGTAATATGGCTGAATTGGATCATTGAAGTTCAGAAACAAAGACATTGGTTAATAAGATGAGATTAAATACATAAAGTATATTTGTGTAATTTAATATAGTTAATTATTACAGGTTTGCATAAAATTCTGAGATTTCATTTCACTGAAAAATGTATTCATTTTGAGGAATACTGAATGTTTTCATGTAGGGCTGCAACGATTAATCGCGATTAATCGTTTGCAAAATAAAAGTTTGTGTTTACATAATATATATGTGTGTGTTCTTTGTATAATAATTATGTATATATAAATACACACACATTCATGTATATATTTAAGAAAAATGTAATATTTATATATAAAATATATGTAATATAAAATATATATATATATATTTATAATACATGCATATATTACTAAACTTTATACCTGTATTTGTGTGTATTTATATATACATAATTATTATACACAGAACACACACATATATATTACGTAAACACAAACTTTTATTTTGCAAACGATTAATCGCGATTAATCGTTGCAGCCCTATTTTCATGCAAGTGAGATGAGTAAATGTCTGTCGTTTAATAAACCTGAAAAAGTAACTTATGTTACTTATTTGAAAAAGTAACTTAGATATTTTATTGTAAATTGAAAACTAGTTACTCTAGTTATTTGAATGTAATCTGATTACATAACTCAAGTTACTTGTAATGCACTGGTTTCACTCTCACTTGATTCCATCGAACCCTGCTGCGTTTTTGTTCATCGCAAAGGTGAACAGCGCATGACAGAAAACAGAACGCGGGTGAATATATTGTGGTTTATGGTTTTTAATTAATTTGGTACTATTATGCGCAGCGAAGTGAATGACACTTGCATTTACTGTGTGTGCTTCGCATGAAGGCTTGCAAACAGACTCTTTTGAGCAGAAAGCTGATTGCGAGTCATTAATTCGCCGATCTGATTGCACTCACTCTTGCTCGTGTCCAGAATAAATCATCAAACTGTCATACCCTGAATGTGTTTTGTTAATGACGTTGTCATTGGATAAAATGCATATGCAGGTTACTATACTTCCTGAAACAAGGAGTATGCTCCCAAGTCCAAATTGCTTTCACATTCACATAAATTGAGCCATAGTTCCAGTGCAACCAAACTCAGATCACCTCCTACAGGTAGCCTCGGGTTCTGTACCCTGGGTTGGCATGACAGCTTTCACATTACCAGTTTTTTATGCGAACTGCACCCTGTTTCAAACTAAACTGCCATTGTGAAAGCACCCTTATTCATTTTAATCATTCACAATGGAGAAAAAGTGTTGCCTTTGGATGTAGTCCACAAGATACTAAACTATGGCAGAATTTTATACATCAAAATACATCAAAATAATAAACAATTATCTTTCAAATTTGCATAAAGTGGATGGGACTATTATAGGGGTGTCCAGTCCTACTCCAGGAGGGCCACTGTCCTGCAGAATTTGGCTCAAACTCCAATTAAACACACCTGAACTGAGGTAATCAAGCTCTTCAAGATTACTAGAATCTTCCAGCCAGGTATTTTGGGAGAAGTTGGAGCTAAACTCTGCAGGACATTGGTCCTCTAGGACCAGGATTGGACCCCCCAGGACTATTGCATCCATAAATTTAAATACTGTCAGAAATTGTACAACAATTTACACGATACATGATACAAGCTTCCGTTCGTCATGTATTACCATTGAAGTGACTTTTGGCCCGCAGGTAGCTCACACTTAGCCTCAGTATGGTGAGTTTGTCCAGCTTGGATATGACCTCCTGTGGGAAGGGGAGCTGGCTGGCCAACCTGTCTAACTCTCCATTCAGCCGGTCCCGATGTCGTTTAGATGGGTTCGATGTGACGCATTCAGCAGACTGCTTCTCACTAAAAAAGAAAAACATTTGGCTTTACTCTAACTTTCAGATTAGTATATGGCAGGATAGCCAATCACAAAATCAAGAGTTTAGACTCTATTTAGGCCCAAATTTTGTTAAGGGAAATGCAAATATGAACAGAAAATAAAGTTAAACACCTATATTCAATGACCATTTGCTGAAAAGAATATTTGTTGTTAATGCTTAATTTCAGCAACCTGGAATAGGTTGTTTATTAGATATAATTAATCACAAAATCAGGGTTTTATTCCATATTTAAACATTTCCCACAATTTGGTAGCAAGACCAAAAAAAAAAATCTTGTAAAATATAAATATAAAAGGCAAGCATACATCTACACCTATATTCAATGGCCATTTGTTGAAAAAAAAAAATGATAGGCTATATAATGCATCATTCCTAAGGTCTCTTTTGAATGGTATTTGTACCATGGGTGGTACAGTGAAACACTAACAGGATATTAAACAAATGGCATTTATACTGAACTTGAAGTTTTTGTTCAATGAACAAATCTTTTTTTGGAATCATTCATTTGAGTGGAGATAAAATGTTATATTTTCAATAGTCAAAATCACCGAACATGTTCACATACTCAATTTTTTTGATCATTTCTAATATTCCGAATTAAGAAAATCATTATAATGTAGCGAAATATAAATTATGGAAAGCAAAAATTATTAGTTCACCTCCTGATCCTTGATTGTTTATTTGTCACATGACAGACGCAATGAATAAATTGTTCATGAATGACCACTGGCTGCATCCAAAATCACATACTCTTGAGTAGATACTTATTTTGAATAAGTAATTACTTCACAACCGCTAAAAAAGTACGTTCTGCATAGTATGTGTAGTATGAATGTAATTCGGACACTCATCTGCCATGCTGTCATTATCATGTGACCAACCAGCATCAGTTACATCACTTCACTGACATTCACAAATCCTCTCCCGTGGCCTCATGGAATAGTAAAGTGTCCATCATATGCATACTTCTGCATCTGAAAACTTAGGTGACTTGTTGCCTTGCTAGGCAATGGCTCTGCAGGCAGCGTTTGTGCACGAAGGTACCTCACAAAACTGATTTCGAAGAGACTTCTGAGGCAGGGTAAACCGAGCTTTGATGAGAACTAAACAAATATTTAATTAGTAATTTCTCCGCAACTTTCAGACGCCATCTTTCTTTTCCTAGCGCAACTGTCACCGAATGGAACACATAGGATTGTGGGATTATGGGATATCAAAGGCAGTGAAGGATATATCTATTCTTCCTTCAAAAAACAATCAGATGAAGGTATCTCAGACAGGAAGTGAAGCTAACATTTGATTAGTGCCTTCTTGATGCCTTCCTACCTTGGAATGAGTGCTCCGAAGGCAAAAAATTCAAGTTTTCGAATGCAGCCAGAATCTCGCCGAAAGTAGTAGGTCATCCGGGTACTTTTTGCCTACTCTTTTATGTGTACTGTGCATTTTTGTCACATACTGTTTTTCGCCTACTACTACATAGTAGGAAAGTATGCGATTTAGGATGCAGCCACAGTATGAAAATGTCCACGCACAAAAAAACACGAAATGACGTCCAAAGTTTGGCAAACATGCCATAACATAATTCCACTAACAAATATGAGTCAAATTGAATAAATATTCAGATAACTATATAAAGAGACACTACAAAAAACTATATAGAAGTATTAGCTATGCAATGATAGTCAGTTGTCTGCTTTATATTGACTGACAGTATAAGCTGAGTAACATTATATAGGTTTAATTAAGCAGCCTTATTAAGAAAAAAATGATTTATTACCTTTTCTGGACAGGTTTCTTCCGTTTGCGACTTGCGTAACGATTACTGGTGCTCATAATTCCCACAGAAAGATTCGTGGTTAGGGTGCTAGCAGGCTAACCTTAATCTGCCTTGGGTTAGAGGTTAGCGTTCTGCTCAAATAAACAAACCTTAGAAACTAATAATTTCCCGGCAGTGCTCTTTAAAACTGAAGCATTCACCTGTTTTAGTCCACAGTTAAAGCCCAGTGGTTGACAGAGCGGAATAAACACATCCATGTCATGGCTAAGCTAAAATGACAAGCTTTCAATCTAACATTAGCTAAGTTTTGTCTAACTTTCTAAAGCTCTGCTACCACTCAACCAAACGTACATTTTGCTCTCCAGAAATGTTTGTATTCAGCTATCATATACTAATAGTCCTGGGCTTGCTAACTTATAGTTAGTTTGACAGCGCTGCTGTAACTCAGTCTCCGTGCAGTGACAGACCAATGTTTGGTTTTGACAGTCTGATCAGAGCCACTCCCTCACCCACTAACCACCTGCTAACCACTTCCTGCAATTCCTTTCAGTCATGTAGTGAACCAGCACTTTTCCAAGTACCCCAAATCCCACAAAACTTACCATTATAAGGAGCAAATTATCATAGTTAATGTTAAACCATAAGTCCAATATACTGTATGAAAACTGTAAAATAATACTAAGTTACCACATTTTTAGTATTGTAGGGTAACAAAAACACCATTGCACTTTTGTTGAGCTTACAATGGATACTTCTGTAGCATATTTAAACAATAAATGTTTGCAAATATCACATTTTGTCTGTATTATCATTCTCATTGAAAACCTGCTTAATTCTTTCTTGTTTTTCCAATATCTTTTGAATCATGTAGAAATGTTATTTCTATTAAGGGCTCTTCAATTAAGAAATCCTAATAAGTTTATAAGAGGATTTAGGGCAGGAGTGCCCAACCCCGCTCCTGAAGATCCTGCAGATTTCCAAGGAATGCTTTCATAGGGTTGTCATATGGGGTATACAAAAATTAGTGAATCTTCAATGTGAATACTTAATGCTAATAGAAGTTTTCGAGTATAAGGGCCCAATATTCTTTGTTATGATGTAAAAAGAAAAAAGTTATTGTAATATGCAAGTTATTATTATATAACATTTTTTACATACTACACATTCTAAATGAGTTGATGATGTGCCTCTACCAAGCCTAACTAAATATATTAATATATTAATATAAAACTGGCCTCTTCAAATAGGCAAATTTTTACATCTTGTGCTATGACAATTAAATGAGCACTTTGGCTGATGAATCATAATCTGCATATGCTAACTTGTAAAAGATTTGTAAATTTAAATGTATTTAAACTGTTTTAACTCATACATGTTTAGACAGTAGTGGGTATTGCGTAAGGGCATTAAAGAGTAAATCATGTCAGTTTCTGTCCCAGGTTGCGGTGCATTACAACAGCCACTGAGATGTAGGTTGTTATTTGTAAAGTCTTATAAATACACCTTTAGCGTCATCTGGTGCACAATGTTAAAATATAATGCTTGTGCTGAGTTTATTTAAATGAATGTATTCTCTCTGTGTTCTCATAAAAACTAAAGTTGTCAAGTTTTTATATTATTATGGAGACAAGCTGTCAGTGTGATTTATGATTTATAATCTGACTATGTTTATATATATATATATATATATATATATATATATATATATATATATATATATATATATATAATCTAACACAACTTTCATTTACTCTACCAGCTATCATCTGATGAGCTGTTCCTTTTAGGGAACAATACAAGGAACCGGTTTCATTGTTTTCCTATGAAAACATGTATTTCCTGTAACAAAGTGAAGACCCATTAAAGAAAATAGGTAAAATAGGATTTTTCATTTTGCTACAATTTTATCATTTAGTTACATATGATAGAATATTAATCCTCACTTTAATCCTTCACTTTACACTGAAATGTACCACTTTTAAACTTGTTCAAGTACATGTATTTCCTTAAAGGACTGACTATATATATATATATATATATATATATATATATATATATATATATATATATATATACAGCATAGTCCAAAAGTTTGGAACCACTAAGATTTTTAATGTTTTTAAAAGAAATTTTGTCTGCTCACCAAGGCTACATTTATTTAATTAAAAATACAGTAAAAAACAGTAATATTGTGAAATATTATTACAATTTAAAATAACTGTGTACTATTTAAATACATTTGACAAAGTAATTTATTCCTGTGATGGCAAAGCTGAATTTTCAGTATCGTTACTCCAGTCTTCAGTGTCACATGATCCTTCAGAAATCATTCTAATATGCTGATGGACTGTACTATATATATATATATATATATATATATATATATATATATATATATATATATATATATATATAGGATATGTGTAACCATTATATAAGTCTCAATCCACTTTTTTGTATTCATTGTAGGCTAATGCATTTTGTTAAAAAGTGAAGCGGAAGTCACTTTGTGATAGAGAAACACGCACTTCTTCCTTTACTTCTCTGAAATAATCTGCAGCACACACACACACGCACACGCACGCACACACACACACACACCGTTCCACAAGCAAGCAGCTCCCATCCTGTTTTTAACCAATCATCGTTCCTTTTACTCTCGCTCAAACCGTTGTCTAGCCAATCATTGTTTCCGTTCTTTGTGAGGCAGCAGTGGCGGTAATGTTATGGAGTTTTCTCCCCTGCTCATCAGTGGCACATAGGAAACCCCAGGCCTACTGGAAGCGCTAGATTTACCGACAATATAACATCAGCATTCAAGTGGTGGTAGTAAATAATATCCGTTTAGTTCTGCATGAGAGCCAAAGAGAGCATCGAAACATGGTGGTTCTCAAAATTAGAGACCAGGTGAGTGATGTCTGATACAGCTAGCCGAGTTAGCCTAATAAGTGCTAACACGCTAGTGAACTACACAGAAACATCACATACGATTAGACTGTACAAAGTTATTTAACTAAAACCGTTTAAGAGAATGAAGAAGTGATACACTGAACTATATGCGCGAAACGTAATTTTTAGGTATTTGTCAGTCGTCTCGTGCAGTAGGAATGTAGCTAATAGTTGCTAAGCTAAACGTGCGCGAGCCACGATATTAGTATAACGGATCTTGACTGATGAAGTGTACACTTTGTCTTCAGCAATCTACTATATGTAATTCTTAAATCTCTTTTCGGTTTAATAGTTTTCTTAAAGCTAAGTCAACAGTTGGTCTCCTGAGGTTAGATGGTTGACATCTCGTACTGCTGGCTGTGAAATGCACAGACATATCATTGATTATATTGTGGTTTGATTTATATAGGTTTATTTATAATTTGATAATACGTTGAAGGTCATATAAAGATCGATAATTTTAACGTTATTCAGTGTTGGTTGACAACTTTGCAGGGTGCATGACAGGTGTATGTTCGCCTATCAGTGATGCACCGCAGTTATAAAAATAATCATTCAGATTGGGTGATTTGGGGTTTGCAGTTGATATTTTATACCTAATGTGATCTTCATTCGTTTTAAATGTGGGATGTATCTAGTTTAGAGCACATTCAAATGTAGGCAGAGATGTTGAATATTTTGCACATTTGATTTGACCTTTGTAGTGATGGCTTTGCCAAAGAGGCTTTATTTAATTACTGACGTCATAAATTTCACCTTTCACATTACTTTCTCCTGCAGGATATATATCTATTTCTACATTTTATGTACTCAGTGAATGTGTAGCAATGCTCCATGCTAAGGATTTTTGCTATTGGCCCTGCCACAAAATAAAATAAATCAAAAAGTAAATAAACCTTGTAAAACCTTATATTCTAATAAATAAGTTGTTACAACAACTTTTTGGATACCTGTGAAATTTCACAATTCTCTATTCCAATTTCGATACCACAGCAAAAACTACTAGCCTTATGTAATGTTATAAAATTCAATTATTAAGTTGTATAGCAAATCTGATTTCTTTCTCCACTGTTTGTTCATTTAAGACATAACCAGCCGTTTACAGAGATACTCGCCAACAGTGTTGGGGAAAGTTACTTTTAAAAGTTATACATTACAATAATGTGTTACTCCCTAAAAAAAGTAACTAATTGTGCTACTTAGTTATTTTTATGGAAAGTAATGCATTACATTACTTTTGCATTAGTTTTTCTCACCTGGGTTCTTTCTTGTTTGTTTTTTAATAATAACAAAAAAGTTATTTTTTTGGCAAATGTAAAGGCCCTTTCACACCAAAAGTGAAATTAATCTGCTTTAGGCTAATCACAAATGTGATGTTAATCTATAGTCATTTTTGCTTATTAGTATGTTTGAATTGGATCATCGAAGGTCAGCAGCAAAGACATTGGTTAATAAAGTGAGATTAAATACATAAAGTATATTTGTTTAATTTATTACCTTTTAATTATTGCAGGTTTTTGCAATATTTTGAGATTGCATTTCACTGTTTTTATTCATTTTGAGGAATACTGACTCTGTTTATGTACAAGGGAGATGAGCGAATGCTCACATTTAGTCTAGAACTACAATAACCATCATGTTTACACCACGCACACAACATTTACTTACGATTTCTCTCAACATGGGGATAGGAGAGCAGTCAGTCAATAAATGGGACAACAAAGTAACTTGTGTTACTTATTTGGAAAAAGTAACTCAGATATTTAGTTGTAAATTTAAAAGTAATGCGTTACTAGACTACTTACTTGAAAAAGTAATCTGATTACATAACTCGTTACTTGTTATGCTTTGCCCCCAACACTGCTCGCCAAGACTTGCATTTTAATAATTTTGTGTGTATTTCTCTGTTCAAGCATAAGACTAAAAAGAAAACCCATTTTGTGTACTGATTTGATTTCTCTTTGTCACCTGAATGGCTTGAAATTGCTTGTTTGATTATTAAAATTGGCGAGACTTAGCGTGTGCAAATACATTTTCATGACAAATCCGTCAGCTGGCCATCAGGCAGTTCTTATTGTTGAGCCCTTCTTATGCACTTACAGTGAATTCCAGGTGTTCTCTTGGAGTCGAACCAATGACCTTGGCATTATTAGTCCCGGCTGACCTCCAGGAACGAAAGGAGATTTCAGTATTGATTTGTTAGTGTTTGTACATGTGTTTCTCCATTTAGAGAGGATGTGGAGATACCGAAAAGCTCATCTCCATGGTGATGGCATTAACTAGAGGAGCTCGTTAAAGGAGACAGAACACGATCGCAGTGCTTGAATAGAAGTTTAAAACCCCGTATGCATGCAGTAGAGCGCAGGCCACATGTGACAAATAGAGCCTTGTCTCAGCTTAGGGCCACTAAAGGAGGCTTTTCAAATGAAGCTTTCTTCAAGCACAAGTGCTTGCTTGTTATGTTCTCACGACTCTGTGTGAGCCTGTCCTTCCAGTGACAACCTGAACTGAGACTAACTGGATTTAGATGAGTCAGTAAAGATAAGGGGAAAATGAACTCTACATATTGAGATGCTCAACCTGTATATTGCTAATATAAAGAACACGTTAATGTTAATTTGAACGCCTTGCCTACGCTGTTATTCTCAAAAGTTGTGCATGGTGTGAAACCCGAGGCAAATTAACACTTTGCTGTTATCAGAATTTTCTGTCCCATTTCACAACTCTCAAGAATGTGTGGCTGAACACTTCCTGTAACTCAGGCATAGTGCACATACTTCCCATGAGTCACAGCAAGCCTGCACTGAGAGATGCGGAAGATATGTGCATTGTTCTGAACTCCCTTTTTTTTATTTTTGAAAGTGATGATAAAAGAGTATGGAATACTTATGGCCACGTACACACTGCAGCTATATTTGGTTGTCAGTTCTCCTTTTAGTGCTTGGTCCCATTCTGTACACACACGGTTCAGTAATTTACGGGAATGATAACTGCATTCTACAACCAAATTAACTCCCGGAAAATGCAGGTAGTGACAACTGCATTTACAAAAATTCTACACAGTGTGAACTGAACTGAACTGAACAACTAGTTGTTGAGGACGTATTTTAGCATGCATCAGAAATGTTTCTCTCTTCTGTATGCAAGAAATCACAGGGAAAGCGGTATAAGCCTTGACTTGTGTTGCCAGATCTTGCTAGAAAAACAGCGAACAAGAACAAGCCCATAAAAAGGAAATAAATCGAACTGCTTTATGCTGAAAACAATACCAAAATATCATGACCCGCACCTGCTCACTTCAATAATTCCATAAACCCTTTTAGTTTTATGAGCCGAGCTTAAATAAGTCCAAAAACGCTTAGAAGTAGTAGACATGGCAACACACTGCAAGAGCGTGCTCTGTGAAGAAGCCCCCGTCGACTGTGCTTAAGTTAAAGTTGTTGAACATAATGAATCTTTTGTCGCTGTAATATTACTTTGGTCAGAATAACGGATTCTAAACGTGAGACGCTAGAACGTTGCTATGGTTACCATGATGTCAATCATCACTGTTGAGTGAGTCGTGTTCCATACATACATGGAACGATAATTTAGGGGTACTCACTCCCACGTTTAAATGCTGATATCAGTCCAGAAACTTTACAGTGTTACATGGACTGTGTGGCAGAGATGGAGATGAGTCTTTGCAGAGGATGGGGGAAGGGCTCGTGGTGTCATCCCTTTCACAGCGCATTTGGCTCCTCCGTCACCTGTTGGTTGGCACTGACATTTTTTATTTGTTGTTTGTAAAAGCTGGATAAATATTTATTGATAAACACTAAATTAGATATCAGTGTCCTTTTATAAACCAGTAATGCAAGCTTCGATGCTAGGAAGAACAGTTGTGTCCAGCATCAACAGTCTTGCTGGTTTGGAGCAGATTTGCCTTGTCTGCACCATCTGCTCTCTTCACGCTCAACCCTCTATGGACAAACTGAAGCTTGAGTCACTATTGGCTGGTAAATTTGTTTTATTCGCCAGACTTTTTACATGGAATGCAAGAACAAATATACATTTCAAACACTAAAGTCAATTAAACAGTCTGTAATAAGATAGGGTCAAATAATCAAACTACAAGCAATAGCACAAATAAACACAATAGAAAAGATGCCAATTAAATAAACAGCTTTTCGGGTAGATCGAACAGTATATAGGTAAGGTACAGAAATTTAATAAAGTAATCAAATGCAAAGTAGTCTTCACTGTATAAATTAAAGGGCTAGTTCAGCCAAAAATGAAAATAATGTAATTTATTACTCACCCTCATGCCGTTCCACACCTGTAAGACCTTCATTCATCTTCGGAAAACAAATTAAGATATTTTTGTTGAAATTCGATGACTCAGCGAGGCCTGCATAGACAGCAATGACATTTCCTCTCTCAAGATCCATTAATATACTGAAAACATATTTAAATCAATTCATGTGAGTACAGTGGTTCAATATTAATATTATAAAGTGACTAGAATATTTTTGGTGCCCCCAAAAAAAAAAAAACGACTTATATAGTGATGGCCGATTTCAAAACACTGCTTCAGTAAGCTTTGGAGCGTTATGAATCATGATTCGGATGGCGTGTCAAACCGCCAAACTGCTGAGATCACGTGACTTTGGTGCTTTGATCCGCTAATTTGACACATTGATTCATAACGCTCCGAAGCTCAGCAGGCAATTAAATTATATCTGTGTTAAACATATATTTTTTGCTTATAAATCAATTACAGGCAACTGTAAATGTACAATATACTAGACATTGGCTACTTAAAGTCATTTTTTAGTCACACCTTGAAATTTGTATGTATGTATGACTGATTTGCTCTCAGTGTAGATCTGGTGACGCTGATGGTGACCATCATATTTTGCATCAGTCGTTTTTTTAATGTATCTTTTGAGGTTCCTCACTGGTTGGGATTCACTGCTGGTGTTTAACCTCATTTAACTAATATTAGGGTGTTTTTTCCCAATACGGTGGATGCTTGACTGCTTAATCTTGAAAAATTAAGCTTCTTCAAACTGTTTCATCCATTGTACCATATTTTTGGAATAAAGATCTGATCGTGGTTTTGATTAACCTTCAAGTTGATTTTGGTTCAATGTGTTAACTAAGGTGTGGATTTTAAATATATTGTGTGTGTGTGTGTGTGTGTGTGTGTGTGTGTGTGTGTGTGTGTGTGTGTGTGTGTGTGTGTGTGTGTGTGTGTGTGTGATGGCAATTCTCAGTTTTTGAAGTTTTGACTGTTCTTGACACCTAATAGAGCAAAGCTACTCTCATGTCATGATTTAAAAGTAGTCAAATGAATTACATTTCTGGTTTTCAATGTGTCATTCTATGGTTCTGGCAGAGATGTGTTCTTATATTACAGATGTTTGTCAACCAAATTTACATTTATGCATTTAGCAGACGCTTTTGTTGAAAGCAACTTTCAAAAGAAGAACAAAAGTGGAAATTCTTCTTTAAAAAATTAAAATCATACTTATTCAAATATTACACAATTAAAAAAAAAAAAAAAAAAATTCTTCAGATATTTGTTATAATGGCAAAGTTAAGTCCGCATAGGGACAAGCTCCAAATTGTGAAATTCTATGAGGAAATATTAATTAGTTAGACAAGGTTCGATGCTATTATAATCTATCCTTTAAAGCTTGAATGTTTGTCAACTAGAATGAAAGCCTGTTTTCTTTAAAATCATTGTAAGGGGAAAGAAAATTGACACCCATTAGTGTCAATTTGCACTGCAGCTCAAAAAGACGAGGTGAAGATGCAGAGGCTGCTTTTATTTAGAATCACTCTGGCCCTTGAGGATGCACTTACATAAGCAATACACATGCTGTCTCATGACAACACTACCTCAAGATGTTGTTGCTTCAGTTTGCTGTCGGAATTCTTTGGGGAAGAGATGCAACCATGCTTACTCAGTTATTGCAAACATAATCTCAGACTCTGCATTTGAGTTCACCCCTCAGGACAAAGATAAAATGTCACAATTCAGACTTGGCCATGTTTCTCGCTGTCAGTTGTGTGACTTGATTTTTCTTGGTCTCTGTCTTTCAGCCTGCCCTGCTAAAAGCTATTTTCAATGTTGATCCGGATGAAGTACGCTCTCTCATTTTCAAGAAAGAGGATGTGAATGTACAAGTAAGATTTTAAACTGTTTAAAAAATTGTCATGGTCAGATTTTTTATATTTTTTTTTCCAATTGACTCAGTTGTGATTAAGAATTGTCTTTGTTTTTTTGAGGACAATGAGAAAAGGACACCACTGCACGCAGCTGCTTACCTAGGAGATGCTGAGATTATAGAGCTCTTAATTTTATCGGGTAAATGCACCTGAAATATTCATCATGATGAAATAAATTCTCTGAAGCATCTAGTATCTTCTCCCTTTGATTCCAGGTGTTTTCAGTTGTGGCTTTGATGTATTGTTATACTGTTATTCATGAATCTCTTGATGTTGTGATTGTGATGTAGGGGCGAGGGTCAATGCCAAAGACAACAAATGGCTGACTCCCCTTCACCGCGCAGTGGCATCCTGCAGTGAGGTACTACAATCACAGAGCCTTACGACAACCTTTACACATAGACACACTTGTGTCCTGTAGGTTTTGCCTAAACTCTACTTTCTGAAGAGTAGGACTGTCACAATACTAAAATTTCAGTAGTGAACACCAGGGTTATTAGTTAACTGTAACTAAAAAAAAAAAATTGTTGTTCGAATTAAATTTTAAAGTGCCCCTATTTTCCCTTTTAAGGTTCCTAATATTGTTTTGGGAGTCTCCTACAACAGGTTTACATGCATGCAAGGTCAAAAAACACTTTTGTTTTCTCATACTCTACATTTAATTTCATCTCAGTTTGTAAATGATTTGTTAGAAGCAGTTTGAAGAATCAGTCTCTCTAAACCCCTCCTTTCCGTGAGCCTACACTGCTCTGATTGGTCAGATGGCCCAATCCTTTGTGATTGGGCTACTGCGCGCACCGCGCCCCTATTGCCATAACTGAATGACAGCTATCAATTCACAAGACATTGTATACAATGTATGGACAAAAAAAGATAGCATCGATTTTACCGTATCAATTCGAGCCTGAGTCTAACAATGAAACGTCTGAAGTAGTCGATTAACCAGAAACTGATTCGCAATCACGACTGGAGTAGGAAGTTTCTCTATGGCAAGTGTCACCTTAGTTATTTATTGGATGTGATAGCAACGTCACTGTTATACTTTTTGTAGGTGCACCAGTGGGAACTGTATCAGAATGCCAAGCGAAGCTGAAAACCTCTAACATAAGATAAGCATTTAGGCCAGATGTGTACACAGACTTTTTCGTCATAACTATTAACGAAGTAAAAAATGTCTATATCATTGTTTGACATTACAATGGATGTTTACTGTTTACTGAGAGAATACTTCAACTAGTTAACGCGGACTAGCATCTTAACATCCTATTACAATACAGATAGAGCTCCATACTACTGTAATAATTAAAGCGCAGTGTAAAAAAAGTTTAATTGTTTAATTGACTCTTACTTTTGAGGGACAATAACTTTATATATGGTGCACTTTCAGATTAAACATTTTTCAGGATGTTTTCATTCAATTAGAGCAGTGGTCTCAAACTAACGGCCCGCGGGCCATTTATGGCCCGCCCTCCCCCTCTACCCGGCCCGCAACTGATCTCAAAAATAAAACATAATCCAGCCTGCTAAATAATTATTATTCCCTAGTTGCTACCTGACTGATATGCAAAGAAAAAGTCGCCGTTCTATGGGGGCATCCACATATCGCGTCACATAAGCGTTCTCCTCCGCATTGCTCCAGTGGCGTCTGTCGTTGTTATGCAACCATGAGCCGCGCTCTCAACCGCGTCGCTTCTATTATGAGCGCGCTTGCCTAAATTACAGTAAAAGCACTTGACTTTAACGCAAAACGCCGTCCGAATGCGTCCGATGCAACCATTAAACGTTACCGATGCTCAAACGGCATCTTGGACAAATGTGTCTGTGTTTGTCAAGAAACGGAAGAGTGTACAAATGTATTCAGGGATTGTATTTGTTCTGTACAGTGTTGTTCAGTGCAAGATTTAATGTTATTTAAGCTAACATGAAGTAATATGTTGTCATGAAGGAAAATACTACCACTAAATGTTAAAAACTAATGTATGTAACAATGATAGATTTTTATTTTTTGGCAAAATAAAGTTGATATATTTAGCTCCCGTTTTTTGTTTATTTCTGACCCCTCCACGCCACAAATGTTGCTGGTTTTGTTCCTAAATTACTAATTTTTTTATTCCATTCACCTTGTTGGATGTGAGAAGTTGCACCAGACTATTGCAATTAATAGTATTATATTAGTAATAGTATTATATAATTACAGTATATTACACTCTGTAATAATGAAAGCGACACTGCTGTTTACATTTAGTATGGTAAATAAAATATTTATAGTATAGGTATACAAATATTTTAGTAGGCCTAATGAAAGTAAATGAGAAATAATGCAAAGGAAAGTAAATTTTCTTAAATGTTGCGCTTTCTTGCGCTTGAATGTTAATATGGCCCTCCTATGAGGTGTCAATCACAGAAACGGCCCCCAGCCAATTTGAGTTTGAGACCCCTGAATTAGAGCTATGTTACACACTACATGAAAGGTCATTTTCAAAAATCCATAATAGTGGCACTTTAAGTTGTGAAATAAAATATATATAAAAAAAAAAACTTTGCTTATTTTATTTCAGCTATGTGAAAATAATTAAAACTAAAGCTGAAATAAAAAATAAAAACTATGTAGACATTAAAGAGAAAAGCGTATAAAAATAATGAAAACAACAAAATTACAAATACTTTAAAATTAAAATGGAAAAATTGACATCACAGTTAAAACTATTCTGAATCTATTTTGAAACTAAAAAATTTTTAAAAAAGTGAAATATTATATAAACATTTACAAATTAATTTAAAAACAATAAAATGTAGCCTACATTTGAGAAAATAAAAAAAATAGGACCAATAAATAAATAAAAACAGTAGAACAAAGATATAAGTATGGAAGCTTGTTTCCTCCACTGAATAAAAAACAAAAAATGTTATTGCAACTTACCTCAGAATTCTGACTTTTTCCCCACAATTGAACAAAAGTTTACAAAGGTCAGAAAGAGAAAAAGTTGCAATTACCTTTTTTTTAATTATTGATTTTTATTAATTATTTAAAAAAAAATAATTATGTCAGAATTGCAAGATATAAACTCACAATTCTTTTTTTTTTTTTTTTTTTTTTTTTTTCTCGCAATTGCTAGTTTATATCTCGCAATTCTGACATTATATACCGCAATCGTGTGAAGAAAATTCAGAATTTTGAGATAAAAAGTTGCAGTTACCTTTTATTTTTAATTCAGTGGTGGAAACAAGCTTCTATATGTAAGTGAAGTAAACACTGCTGTAAGATATCTGAAACGTCAAGCACTAAATATTGAAAAATATACAAAAAGATTTATTTTGACATGTCCAGTCTGTTTTTTTTTTATGTTAATGTTTTTATTTTTGCTGTGCAAAAATACCAGTATTTTTGACTTGAACTCATGCATGTAAATTGACAAATTGTGACTCAGTTGGAATTGTAAAAGTAATTTAAAAAAAAAAAAAAAAAGAGTAATGTTTCAGATTATTGATCTGCCACTTCGTGTGACCTTGTGTTTTGCAGGAGGCAGTGCAGGTTTTGTTGAAGCACTCTGCTGATGTAAATGCTCGAGATAAGAACTGGCAGACCCCTCTACATGTGGCCGCTGCTAACAAGGCAGTTCGCTGCGCTGAGGCTTTGGTGCCACTGCTTAGCAACGTTAATGTATCCGATCGGGCTGGACGAACAGCTCTGCACCATGCTGCCTTCAGTGGCCACCTAGAGGTCAGTGAAGAAGCATTTGCACATGTGTGGGTTTGATGAAATTAAGGTTCAGAATTCATAAAGTGCTTTGAGGTACACGCTTCAGATGTATTGTTTAATAATTAATGTTCTCCCTGTGTAAAGTATGCATGTTTTTCTTTTGTCAGATGGTGCGGTTACTGCTATCCAGGGGAGCTAATATAAATGCGTTTGATAAAAAGGACAGAAGGGCAATCCACTGGGCGGCATACATGGGTGAGACGGAGCAATGTTTGTTTTGTAGTTCTTTTACACAACCATATGTGGGATCTATAAATTCAAAACTCATTTAAATCCTCAACTTTCCCCCCTTTTTTCTATCTTAGGTCACATGGAAGTGGTAAAACTGCTGGTGTCTCACGGCGCTGAGGTGACGTGTAAGGATAAGAAAGCTTACACACCCCTCCACGCTGCAGCGTCCAGCGGGATGATCAGTGTAGTGAAATATCTGCTGGATTTGGGAGTGGACGTGAGTGTTAACCTTTAACAAAAATAATATTGTCTTAAAATAAATGTTTATTAGGACTGGATAATATTGAATTTGTACAATGTATCTGCAATGATTTTGCTGCCATTATTAAAAACAAGCAACACAGTAGTGGTTGAGGCAGGGTGACCGATGGCGGATATTTATAACACCATTTAGATTTATTTATAGAAAAATGCTGCAATTAAATATATTTTCAAATTTAAATTTATATCAGAAAGCTGCTTCAATTCGTGCCGCATTCAGTTCTCTTTCACACTTGAACGGACAAAAACACACAAGTATACCAAAATGGCCACTTTGACGAGGATCCTCGTAAGCACAGTCTTAAATGAGTTAGATCCGCATCTTGTGCATCAGATCTTAAAGTGACAGCAGCCTAATAAACCTGCTGCTTTGATGTCTGTCATTAGTGTTAATCAAAGAACAAAAGATAGAAACAAACACTGCTCTTGACTGAATAACTTTTGTAGCCTTAATAATGATTAATCTATATTTAATATTTAATATATGCAAATATTTAAAATGTACTGTCTTTGTTATTTCTACATTAATCTGGAGATTAACTGTGAAATTACAATTTAAAAATATATTAAACTTTAATGTCAGGTGCGATTAATCACAATTAATTACAGACAAATGTGCAATTAATTATTTAAATTTAAACAATTGACGGCACAAATATTTACATTCGCTCCAATTAAAAATAATTTTAAAACATTTAATGATAAAAATAATTTAACTTGAAACTACAACAACAACAAAAAAACTGTTAAATAAAAGGATTTATACTTTAGATAGTTCTTGGCTTTGTGATCCTAGTATTTTCACAAATAAATAAATTGTAAAAAAGACTAATAAGGAAGTAAATACTGTATCGAACTGTACTCAGTCTGGAAAGTCTGTGGACTGGGAATTATATTTTCCTCAAAGACTAGGTAACGCTTATTTTACATACAGTTCACAGTAACTATGATATAAATGCATATTAGCTAAATGATGACCATGTGTCGTCATGTGTCATTATGCTATTAAAGCATTTGACTTCTTATTACTAATGCATTAGCCGACCACTAAAACATAGTAAAGCCGTAAAGGACATGAATTTTCAGAAAGAGTGTGTCATGTCACTAGTTTCACTGTCAATCCTTGTTTTGTTACTTGTGCATATTAGAGACAAACGTAATCAAGTGCCAAAAATGGCTCGTTTAGCATTATCTGTGACATCACAGAGGCAAGATATAAAATAATAGTTATACATTATCGAACCATAGGCCCTGCCCACGGGCGTTCAGTCATTTGACCCCTTTAAACTACCCCTTTAAATTTCTGTGAATCATTTCTTTTACAGTTTTATAAATTATTTTGTCAGTGTGCAATTTTATTTTATTTTTGATTTTCATTTGTCCAGTCAAAAGTGGCCAAGACCATAATAAATTGCACAATGTGGTTTGCTTTCATTTGTACTCTTAAGGGTGGTTTGGTCTAGGCATCATGCTAACCTTTTCATGCAGAGAACCACTTTAAAGGCGCTAAGAAGGTAGACTGCTGTGCATTTAAAAAACTTGTATAGCTAATTGGGTCACACCACAATGCTTAAATTGGTTGCACACCTATGTTCAATCTCATTCAGTCGCATATTCTATTAGGCAGCTTTGCAATTAAACTCTTCTGAAACCTGTGCAGTGTGAAGGGCTGTTATGATGCATTGGCGTAATGGATGACGTTGATTTGCACCAACGCGTCTTACTGTATGTTCACACAAAACAAGACTCCTTTACTCACAGAGACAGAGAAATGATTTGCACCGACTGCAGCTCCTGTGGATCTTAAGATACGGCACAAGCATACTCTCTACACTTGATTAAAAAAAACATTTAAAATATCTGATGGATGAACTCATGACTTAATTGGTGTTATGGTCATTGGCATTATTGATACTGTTGCTATGGTTACCTGAGTTAGAATGTGGTTTTGACTTCAGCTGTTTGTTCATGTAGATGTAATTTAGCTAGTGTTGTAATTTAGCTAGTGTTGGGCGATATGTTTAATTTTCATGTTTACATCAGCCTCTGCGATCGGCGATACTCAATATTACTGTGTCAGGGGGGTGAGAACATAGCCTAATCATTTGTGTCTGAGTATTCCATTTATTATGTCTGTTGTGATGTAAATAATAAAGCTTTAAAAACTGAAGAGTATTCTAACTTGTAAGCGGGGAATTTACGGACACATGCTGTTACAGATGCAGCGTTTTGACTGTATTTCTGCATGAGATGAGAACACATTTTTATAATTTCTTGTGTCAAGAAAGTTTAAAGTCAGGTTAAAGGGTTAGTTCACCCAAAAATTCAATTTCTGTCAATAATTACTCACCATCATGTGGTTCCAAACCAAGACATTCGTTCATCTTTAGAACACAAATGTATTTTTTTTTATTTTTTTTTTATCCCTCATTGAAAAAATGACCACATTCAAGGTCCTGAAAAGGTATTCTCATCACTTAATGGCATTAAGGTTGAACCACTGTAGTCACATCATGGACTGTTTTAACGATGTCTTTACTACTTAGCTGGACCTTTTAATTGTGGTAATTTTATTGCTTTCTATGGGAGATTAAAAAAACAATTGAACCATACACTAATGACAGTGAAAAAATTAGAAGAATCAATATTCTTGTTAAACAGGTTTTTTAAATTTGGTGTTTGAAGCTGCTTTTAATTTTCACAGAAGACTTATTTGTGCTGTGTTTCGACCTAAAAACTGATAGCTAATTTATATAATTTTAGTGATATTATTATTATTATTATTATATTATTACTAATAATATAATAATAGCCTTATATTAAACATAATTTAATATATTCAATGGTAAAACAAGCCTATTACCGTCTAGATATCTTCAGAGGCATCAGCCAAATTGATATGTCCGTCTATTGGCACAACCCAAATTGAAGCATCTACCTTAATCTGCTGAATAAACAAAATGTTTCAAGACTCACAACTGTAAGCAAATACTGTTGACAATCTCAAACAGTGACTGAATGCAGCCATCATGGACATTTGAATTACTGATTGATGCCTTTTCGTTCTTGGCACTTTATTTTTATGAGAATGTTTTAATGAAACATTGACAATTTTATGTTAAAGTTATCATTGGTATGTTAACTAAAGGAATAATCAACTAATCAGATTAATAATTAATATATTAACCAGAAAAACAATCAATAGATTATCGATTATCAAAATAATTGTTTGTTACAGCCCTAGTGTGAATGTTGTGTATCTGAAAATTTGAACTGTGAACCTGCTTTCAGATGAATGAGCCAAATGCGTATGGGAACACTCCGCTGCATGTGGCATGCTACAATGGTCAGGATGTGGTGGTGAACGAGCTGATTGAGTGTGGCGCAAACGTGAACCAGGTTAACGAGAAGGGCTTCGCACCCCTGCACTTCACTGCCGCCTCACGGCACGGAGCGCTCTGCCTTGAGCTGCTCGTGGGCAATGGAGCTGATGTCAATATCAAGGTAGGGCCTCTATTAGAGCTTCACATGTATAAAACAAAAATCACCACTGAATTAGATCAGATTAATAGAGGTGCAGAAAAAAATCTAAACAGGTTTGCTTGGTTATTCATCATTGTTTTGTCCTTGTACAGAGTAAGGACGGTAAGACCCCTCTACATATGACCGCAATCCACGGGAGGTTCTCAAGATCTCAGGCGATTATTCAAAATGGTGAGTCTTGATTTTTCAGTGTTCATTATTGAAACCTGCAATATCTGACTGCGTGTTGTTTGTCCATTACGTGTACGTGTAGGTGCTGAGATAGACTGTGAAGATAAGAACGGGAACACTCCTCTGCACATCGCAGCTCGATACGGGCACGAGCTTCTCATCAACACACTGATCACCAATGGAGCTGATACAGCCAAGTACGAATTCACATTCTCATGCGCTTTTAAATTACTGAACATAACAGCTTTGGTTTTGTTTGTGCAATAACTGTTGACATAGATGTAGACAGGAATTCATCATACCTTCTTTGAAAACCCAAGAATGTTGTAATTGATCCCACATGCATACACAGTGAGATGCTCCTTTCTGTCTAATTGTAACATTGGCTCATTTCATTTAGGAGGGGAGTTCATGGCATGTTTCCACTGCATTTGGCTGCTCTCAGCGGCTTCTCAGACTGCTGCCGTAAGCTGCTGTCATCTGGTAAGATAGTCAGTGCACTTACTGTGCATGGATTACAAAATAATAGTCTGCTAGTCTGCTCTTTTCCATATAAAGATAAACTGAATGGGTCTCTGTCTTCCAGGCTTTGATATAGACACCCCTGATGACTTTGGAAGGACCTGTTTACATGCTGCTGCTGCTGGCGGGTGGGTTTCTTTTTGATTTTGTACTCAATGACATGATGCAATTTTTTTCCTTGGCCCAAATCTAATTAGTTTGGCTTTTTTTTTTTTTTTATTGTTACTAAAAAAAATTGAACAAATAATATTTATAACACAAAATAATATTTTAAAATCCATGTTGTGCGACTAACATGGAGAAAAACGTAAATCATAAAATAATATCACAGACCCTCATGACTGTGTGCCAAGTCAAGGTTATTATAGTTTTGCACTTTTTAAAATTATTATTATTATTTTTTATTTTTTTTTTTTTTTTTATTATTATATCTTTTTCAAATTTTGTATAAATTTCAGTGTAGTTTTAGTTAGTTTCATTAATGGTTTTGTAGTTTTTATTTTGTGAACACATTTCTATTTAGTTTTTATATATTTAGTTTCTTTTAGTAATTATAGTTTGGCAGAGTTAACAAAACACTTCCAGTGCAAGACATTTAATTTCAGCAAAGTTTAATTTTTGCACAGTTTGTGCAAACCTCTTATTAATAAAAAATAAGATAATTATTTGAGATTGAAAAAGAACCAAACAAATGTAACTTAAAAGTAAAAATTACTCATTCATACTCATTCATATTACAGATGTAATCTTGTTAAACATGCCTAGTTTACTTTTTTTTTCCAGCTGTACAATGTAGCAATGTACAATGTAAGTGATCTACAGCAAACACAACCTGCTGTAAAGCCAATGTGATTTGATTAATGAAGTGTAAATGCAGCGTGTTTGTGTGTGAGGGGGGAGGGGTGTCCTCGTATTCCCTACGTTGTGGAGAAATGTCTCACATGGATAATAATTTTACTAATGTTTTGTAAAAACAAAGACAATAACAGCACTTTTGCGGCCTGTCACTATCTTGCAAACATTACATCTCAAACACAGTAGTAGGTCTTGAAAGATTTTTGCATTGTGCTGCTTTTCAATTGTTTTTCTACGTAAAAATGCACTTGACGGGTGTGTTTGGCTGTTGTACCCGCGTCTCTCGCATGAAACCGCATTCTAAAAACGCAGCACTATAGTTATAAAAAGTTTAACTTGTGTGTTGCGTCTCATAACCTTGCATTATTTCCCATTCCATTGCCGTATCTTTTTTTAGTTTTTTTTAGTTTTTCAGTAACTGTTGTTAGAAATTTCAAAATAAATGAAAAAACTAAATGAAACTATTTTATTTCAGTTTATGAAAATGTTTTTTGACCAATAGTTTTAGTCTTAATTTCAGTTTTTATTTATGAAAATAGCTTTGTGCTAAAGTCAGTACGTTACTTAAAATACCAGACAATTTTACCTTTTTATGGTCGGGCAAGGTTAGTTCAGTTTGTAAAATGCCAGGTGGTGTGACTCCCCAAAAAAGTTATGGTATTTATGAATTCCCTATTTGTGATATTTGTATAAAATATAAGCATTTTGATGTGTATTAATGAATTTTAAATTTTTTTGAAAATAATTAAAATTTGTACACACACAAGGTACAAGGGAAATATTATTAAAATATAAATAAAATTAATTTTAATGAAGGCTACACCACTCAATTAAATTTAAAGCATTAAATCATTGGCATTAAATTGAAACATTTCTTGAAAATGATATAAACTAGACTAAAATTTCTCTTTGTGATTTTTGTTGTTGTGATTAACCAACCTAGTGCAACCCATTTAAAGGGTTATTTTACTTAAATTCTGTCATTAAGTACTCACTCTCATGTCATCCCAAACCTGTAAGACCTTTGTTCATCTTCGGAACACAAATTAAGTTATTTTTGATAAAATCCAAGGGTTTCTGAACCACACATAGGTAGCAATGTCATTGCAACTTTTGAGGTCCATAAAGGTATTAAAGACATCCTTAAAATAGTCCATGTGACTACAGTGGTTCAACCTTAATGTTATGAAGCGACGAGAATACTGTTTGTGCTCAAAAGCAAAACAAAAATAACAAACAAAAATTGTCATACACAGTTGATATAGTGAACGCAGTGCAGGGCTTCCGTGTTTACATTCGAACGCCGCCTCTGTATTGGCCAACGCTTTTCATGTGAGCAGCATGACGCACACGTGTGATGCTGACACAGGAGCCAGCCAACAATGAGCTGGCGTTCTGATGTAGAACCAAAAGCGCTGCTCTGTGTTCGCTGCGTCAACTGTGTATGACGACAGTTCAAATTGTTAAATAAAGTTTGACCTTCCTGGACCTCAAAAGGTGCAATGACGTTGCTCGGATTTCATCAAAAATATCTTAATTTGTGTTCTGAAGATCTTACTGTTTTGGGAGAACATAAGGGTGAGTAATTAATGACAGAAATTTCATTTTTGGGTGAACTAACCCTTTAATGTTTCATTCACACAGTTTGAACATGTATTACAGTATCTAATGAAACATCTTTTCCACCACAGAAACCTTGAGTGTCTGAATCTTCTCCTCAACACGGGGGCAGATTTCAACAGGAAGGACAGTTTTGGAAGGTGTGTTTACCTGTACAGTCCCAAAATCATCCATCATGCTAATGGATTTATGATATTTTTGATTGTGAGACTTGAGAAAATATCATCTTCTTTAGGACACCTTTGCACTACGCAGCTGCAAACTGCAACTACCAGTGCCTGTTTGCTTTGGTGGGTTCAGGAGCCAATGTCAATGAGCTGGACAAGAGGGGCTGCACCCCCCTCCACTACGCCGCTGCTTCTGATGCAGATGGAAAGTGAGTAACCATATGGACTATGATTGATTTTGGATGGGTAATTTTGAAGCAAATTAATTCACCAGTCTCTCTCATTCCCTACCTAGGTGCCTGGAGTATTTGCTGAGGAATGATGCCAACCCAGGGATCCGAGACAATCAGGGCTACAATGCAGTGCATTATGCCTCTGCTTATGGGCACCGCCTGTGTCTGGAGCTGGTGAGATGACTCAAAATCATGTGATTGTCTATGCTTTTAATATTTTCAGCTTACTGTATTTCTGTCCTCTTCATCAGATTGCGAGTGAAACTCCTTTAGATGTGGTAAGTGCTATGACACTCAACGCAAACACCTTTAAGATCGTCACTCCCCTTGAGTTATCAGACCTAATTAGATCTGTTGTTCTTGTCTTGAAGTTAATGGAAACCTCAGGGACAGACATCCTAAATGACTCTGATGTACGTGCTCCTGTGAGCCCACTTCACTTGGCTGTGAGTAGAGTCTCCATCTGTTTGTTCAAGAAA
Source organism: Chanodichthys erythropterus (assembly GCF_024489055.1). NCBI lineage: Eukaryota > Metazoa > Chordata > Actinopteri > Cypriniformes > Xenocyprididae > Chanodichthys > Chanodichthys erythropterus. The sequence goes on along the minus strand of NC_090222.1, from coordinate 14,980,577 downwards.
TGTTGGGAAATGACATTTTGACACCCTTTAATTCTCTCCTGGCTGGGGTTCATGTCATATTAAATGTAATTATTTTCCTCAGGCATATCATGGACATCACCAGGCACTTGAGGTGTTGGTTCAGTCTCTACTGGACCTGGATGTAAGAACAGCACAAGGACACACGCCGCTGGACCTGGCTGCCTTCAAAGGCCATGTTGAATGTGTGGATGTGCTCATCAACCAGGGGGCTTCCATCCTGGTGAAAGACTACACACTCAAACGCACCCCCATCCATGCCGCTGGTATGCTGTACAAAGACTAATGAGATAACATGAAGTTCGGTTATCCGCTAGGTATGCTGTGGTAGTCGGTGTAACACAGTGTTCGGCCGTGCATTCGATTCCGTTACTTGCCCACCATGGCACTGTCGTTTAGTTTGTTATAAACTGAAAGTGACTGCTCTGCTCCATGCAGCATGAGCTGCAGAGTCGCAGCAGTCAGATTTCACTTATTACATGATGAGAGTAAAAAGATATGACTGACTGAAGTTGATTGTGTTGGATTTGGTGATCATGTGGTCAGTACCATCACACCCTGTATACAGTACGAGTGATAGTGAACTCAAAAGCGAAAGTGAAAAGCAAGTGCAATTTCCATCCATGGCATACCTATTATCTGCATGATTTGTGACTGTTTACCAAACACCAATCAATTATTAATCTTAATTGTTAATTTTATTGGTTAATTATAATGAAAAAACATATTTTGGGATAAATCTCTAATAAATCTGTCCTGTGGCTGATCAATATGGATTTTCCAATGGCAGTACCGGTAACTAGGGAGCAGTGTTGGGCACGTTACTTTAAAAAAGTAATTAGTTATAGTTACTAGTTACTTCTCACAAATAGTAAGGGAGTTAGTAACTGAGTTACATCATTATAAAAGTAACTAATTACCAGGGAAAGTAACTATTGCGTTACTTAAAAAAAATAAATAAAATAAAAATATATATATATATATATGTCCAATAACTTGAATGCCCCCAAAATTAAATATAAGTCTAAGAATAAATTATTCTTGTCCGACTCGTGACTCATGATCCGCTCTTGCTTATGAAATTTCTCTTTACTGTACAATACGTGTTGGTAGCCATTAAAGAAAATTTAGTTTCATATATTTGTTTTAATAGTCCTATGTTATGTTTTAAATTAATTTACTTGATTATGAAAAGTGAACAGCATGAGTAAGATGCATCATTAGATGCGAGATATATCGGGAGTCATGGAGTGGCTCATACATGATTTTGACAACTTCATTAAGTTTTGTAGAAAGCATTTTTTTAAAGTGAATTTCGATTTGTAAAAATTGTATCTTAATTTTAATCAGTGTTTCATCAACCAATTGCCTGGATTTAATAAATAAGAAGCAAATATAGCAGACAATCTAATCATTGAGGCGCCGGCGCGATCACTGACGCGTAAACTGGAGCGCGACATATAGGCTAACCGAACCGAAACTCAGCATATAGGCTGCTTGCCTCACAGACATGAGAAATACATCTATAGAAAGCTTGAAATATCTAAAAATGAAAAGAAATAGGCTACTCTGATTATGTAGCCTAATCCGAATGAAATGTGCATTCTCTCTCTAGGCGCGTCCAGTATAAGCAGATGATGAGAGTCAGCAATGTCAACTTCATCTTTACAGCCGACACTGATTCAGAAAACATTTCTTTATTAATAAACATTTAAAATGTCTCCTTGCTGTTTTGGTCACATTCATAATTATTACTTTTGCCGGTTCTTTATGGCAAACGTTATGCGTGCGTTTGAGTGCTATATAGCCTATATCACATAAACGCTCATTATTATGGATTATTCTCTCCAGTATTTAAGAAATTAAATTAATATAAATGTGATTAGTCAACTAATGGCTTAAATGAATAACTATTAGTCGACTAGAAAAACTTATTTCACATATTTTCAATCCAGCGTGTCACAAAGGGTATTCTGGTTTGAGCTCGCGTTCTGCTCGCATGCTCAGAGACACACACACCGAGCATCATTCATTATTATCAGTTTAAAATGAGCCTATATTTGTGTAGGCTATGTCTAACTGCAGCCCACACCAGAGAAAAATCTTTGTAGGTCCTATGGCTGAGAGACCGCTACTCGGATATAAAAACCGCTTCAGTGAGCTCAAATATAGTAACACAGCTTTTTTTGCCAGTAACTGTAACGGCGTTGTAACGGGAGAAAAAGTAATTCGTTTGATTATTCGTTACTGAAAAAAGTAACAGCGTTAGTAACGCCGTTTATTTATAACGCCGTTATTCCCATCACTGCTAGGGAGTAATGTGGCTGATTTTGATTTTTATATGATCTTTTTTTTTTTTTTTTAAATGAATTGATGTATTTTATTTTAATAATTACTCCAAGGATGAAGATGAATGCATATATGCTAAAAATTTTATATTTTTAAATTATTATTTTTAAAATATTAGTATTTTTATTCAAACAGTAGTGCATTTACTGAGCAGTTGATATGAATATAAGCTGAAAAAAAAAAAAAGTTTGAGACATTGAACAATCACAGTTAATATGAACGCATATATGCTGGAAATTGTACTTTTGTATTCATTACTTTTTATAATTTTATTATCAATAATATCTTATTACAAATATCATTTCTTTTTTTAAATATGTATTTACTCAATGGTTTAAGGCATTTAATGATAGAAATTAATATGATTGCTTATATACTGTAATTTCTTTTTTTTGTCATCTTATTTTTTTTTTAAATACATTTTTATATTTACTCACTTCACTAAAAATATTTGAAAACAGAAAATGTGCAGATCCATTGACAAAGCTATTTATAGATTCCTGACAAATGGCAGTGCTAACACTTCTGTTGTTAATCAGCCAAGCAAACACAATGTCGATTCTGTCGACAGATTTATTATCCTGGGTGATATATATTGATCCATCATTAACCTCAGAGGAATTTAACATTCATGTAGCCTGTATTTGTGCTTGTTCTCTTGCCTTGCAGCCACAAATGGTCACTCTGAATGTCTCCGTTTGCTCATCGGAAATGCCGACCTGCAGAGTGCAGTGGACATCCAGGATGGTATTGGCCAGTAAGTACATGACACAAAAAAAAACTAATTTTCATGTTCCTTCATGTCAATGGAAATTACAGATATATTCATATATGTGATTCTCAGGACTCCTCTGATGCTGTCAGTGCTGGGCGGACACACAGACTGCGTTTACTCTCTTATTAATAAAGGAGCCAATGTCGATGCCAAAGACAAGTGGGGCCGCACTGCTCTGCACAGAGGGGTAAATCACAACTAATTTCCCATGGCACTAGAAGAATTACAAGTGTCACTTGCTCTCATCTGTGCTAGTGCTTCCTGTCGTGGCTCATGGATGTGTGTGTTGTTCCATCCAGGCGGTGACTGGCCATGAGGAGTGCGTGGAGGCTCTGCTGCAGCACAGTGCCAGTTTCATGGTACGGGACTGTAGGGGGCGCTCTCCGGTGCACCTTGCGGCCGCCTGTGGCCACGTTGGGGTTCTGGGGGGCCTTCTGCATGCTGCCCAGTCAGTAGAGACCATTCCTGTCATCACTGACCACCAGGGCTACACGCCCCTTCACTGGGCCTGTTACAACGGTGAATAAACGCACTTGCCAGTCACAGATCGATACACCATACCTGTCTAAAGGCCTGCTCACACCAAGTCTGATAAAACTAAATGCAGGGTTCCCACTGTCATTTCCAAACCTAGAAAAGTCTGTAGTAATTGTCAGTTAAAGGGTTAGTTCACCCAAAAATGTCGTTCCTAACCCGTAAGACCTTCATTCATCTTTGGAACACAAATTAAGATCTTTTTGATGAAATCCGAGAGCTCTCTGGCATCCGATAGACTGCTAAGTTATTACCACTTTCAAGGCCCAGAAAGGTAGTAAAGTCATCTTTAAAATAGTCCAGGTGACTACAATGGTTCCACCTTAATGTTATGAAGCGACAAGAATACTGAAGAATACAGAATATTTCTTCTCTTCCATTTCAGTCTCCTGCGCTGTTGATGTTGTACACGCATGCGTCGTGCTGCTCATGTGAACAACATCAGCCAATAATGAGCCATTCTTCTGATGTAGAACCCGGAAGCACTGCACTGTTTACAGTGACAACAGCGTAGAAGAATGACAGGGAAGAGAAGATATTGTTGAATAAAGTCATTATTTTGTTAGTTATTTTTGTGCACAATGTATTTTCGTCCCTTCATAACATTAAGGTTGAACCACTGCAGTCACATGGACTACCATTCTGGGCCTTGATTATGTTAGTAACGTTGCTCTCTGTCGGAGGCCAGAAAGCTCATGGATTTCATCCAAAATATCTTAATTTGTTTTCCGAAGATGAACAAAAGTCTTACTGGTTTGCAATGACATAAGGGTGAGTAATTAATGACAGAATTTTCATTTTTGGGTGAATTAACTGCTTTAAATATTTCTGTTCATCATCTGTTTGGAGGCTCAGGAAGCTGAATCATCTTTTGAGCTACATTCAGCTTTCAGGCTGTTTGCCATTTTAGAGACTTTCATACACAGATAAGCATAATTATTGAAATGTCATTTTAAGGAAAACAACCTGGCATACAAATGAAATCTTCTTTAGCAATCTCTATATAATAATAATAAAAATATGTAGTAATTATCTACTGGACAGGTCATGGAAATTAATTGGTTTAAATGGGTGGGAACCCTGTAAATGGCACTATGGGGTCTCTTTTTTTTTTTTTTTTTTTTTTTTTTTTCTCTGCAAAAGTTAAAATTTGAATGAAAGCATGAAACATGTTATGAAACAGTTTTCATTTGCATTAATCTGAAAGAATCCTTTTTATAATCTGGAGGGGAAAAAGTTAAGATTAATCTCAATGGTCTGATTTGTTGTGACTAGATTCGAAAAAAGGTCAAACCAGCTCAATCACAAAATATCGATGCATCGCAAATCGAGAAATGATTATGGATCGATTCTGATATTTTCCTTATGTATCTCGATTCTCCCTTGAATCGATTCTGAGCTTAGTTTTCAACAGCAGATTGCACTGCGTGCTTTAGAAACAGCCATACTCTGCTTCCTTCTAATTCCTTACACACACCACTTGAACCTATAAATAATAATATAATATATAAGAATAATAATCTTATAAAAACCTTAAAATAATCATTCATAAAGTTCAAAAAGGTTAAAGCAAATTACAAGGGTGTAAAAAAAAAGCATTCTGAGGCGCAAATACATTCTAAGACTCAGCCGAACACGAGCGCTCTTCTTCGTGAGCATTTGAGCGTGCAGTTAAAAAATAGCCTAGAGTGCCATCTGCTGTTAAAAATTAAGCTCAGAATCGATTTGCGATGCATTTGGAAAATATCAGAAACAATCCACAAATCGTGACATATCGATATATTGTCCCAGCCCTATATCACACGTTCGCTAGCCAGACTCTGTCATTGAGGGATTTCTTTGATCACGAGTCGGGAAGCTTTTTAGATAAACTGTTGTTACATCAGATTCTCTCTCTGCAGGTCATGACACTTGTGTTGAAGTGTTGCTGGAGCAGGAGTTATTTCATAAGACTGAAGGGAACACTTTTAGCCCCCTTCACTGCGCTGTGTAAGTGGATTTGGGTTGGTTTTGTGTGTGTATAAAAAGGGCAAGAGTATTGAAGTTGTTTTTTTTTTTTTGTTTTTTTTTGACCTTCAGTATAAATGACAATGAAGGAGCAGCTGAGATGTTGATAGACACGCTTAGTCCTGCTATCGTCAATTCGACTGATTCCAAAAACAGGTACCATTCATACTTCTCTTTATTCATTCAAGAACCATATGGCTTATGATGATAGTTTCATTTATTTATTTATTTATTTTTTTTAATCAAGTTTGTTTGAATATTTTTTTTTTAATTTAAATAAAGCTTAAATAAAATTAATATATTATATTAAAAAAAAAAATTAAATTAGAAATGTTGCCTATTAACTGAGTAGTTTACTGAAAAAAGTTTTTAGTTGAAGTACTAAAATTACTAAAACTGAAAAATCAATTAAAGCTACATAATATTGAAAAAAACAATAAAAATAAGCTTATAACTGAAAATATAAAAAAAAGATATATATATATATATATATAATATTAAAATATTAAAATATTTCCTAAACATGTAGAAATAAATGTCACTTTGTCACACAGTCCAGGCTGTAATTGTTGTTCTCTCGGTAACAGGACACCTCTTCACGCTGCAGCATTCACAGATCATGTGGAGTGTCTGCAGCTCCTGCTGGGTCATAACGCACAGGTGAACTGTGTGGATGCTGGAGGCAAAACCCCACTTATGATGGCTGCTGAAAACGGCCAGACCAATGCCGTTGGTAGGAGTTTGATAGTCAAATCTCGAATGGTTTCTTTTTTGTGTGTGTGTGTGTTTACAGTTAACTGAGTTTGTGCTTGGTTTTGATGTCTGTCTGTGTTTGGCAGAGGTGTTAGTGAGCAGTGCAAAAGCAGATCTCACGCTACAGGATGCCAACAAAAACACTGCTCTCCATCTGGCCTGCAGTAAGGTAAGAAACACTCTGTTCTGTTATGTCTTTGTTTCTGCAGAAGTTGTTTTTGCAATCTGCATTGAGCTCAAGCAATGGAGCGTGATGGGACATTGCATCTCATGTAGATGTTCTCCTATCTATTACTCGCACTACTGATTTTCATTTGCTCTTTATAGGGTCATGAAACCAGTGCCTTGTTGATCTTGGAGAAGATCACTGACAGAAACCTCATCAACTCAACCAACGCAGCTTTACAAACGTACTGTCAACACATAGAAATGATGCGCTTACACTGATGTACCAAAATATATTAAAGTATAAACTAATATTAAGTTCTCATTTTCTAGGCCCCTGCATGTTGCTGCCAGGAATGGCTTGACTGTGGTTGTCCAAGAACTACTAGCTAAGGGTGCCAGTGTGCTAGCCGTGGATGAAAATGGTAAATGCTGATGATTTATAACCTTATAGAAATCATGACTTGAGTTGTTATTGTTTAATATAAATATTGTTTAGAAATGCACAATATATTAGGGATCCTTTTATATACACACATTACTGTTCAAAAGTTTGGGATAAGTATGTTTTTATTCTTTTTTTTTTTCTTTTTTTTTTTTTTTTGAAATAATACATTTATTCAGCATAGATGCATCAAGTTGATCAGAAGAGACACATTTTTTGTAACATTATAATTGTACATTATAATTTAACATTATAATTACTATTTCATATAAATAGTTCTTTTGAACTTTCCAGTCATCAAAGAATCCTGAAGAAAAAAAAAAAAAAAAAAAGTATACAGATACAGCTACAAAAAAAATATGAAGCAGCACAGCTCAACATTGATAATAAGAAGAAATGTTTCTTGCACCTGATCAGCATATTAGAATGATTTCTGAAGGATCATGTGACACTGAAGATTGGAGTAATGATGCTTAAAATTCAGCTTTGACATCACAGGAATAAATTACATTTTAAAATGTTAAAATAAAATAAAAAATAATAATTGTAATTTTGCACAATTACTGTTTTCATTGCATTTTGATCACATAAAATCTGCCTTGTTTATCATCACAAACTCCTTTCAGAAACATAAAATAATCTTGCTGAACTTAAGCTTTTGAGTGGTACTGTGTGTATGTTTATGTATATTTATTTGTATATTTGAATTTTAAAAACTTGTTGTTGTTTTTTCTCGCTGGTAGTAAACAATGAAATTTGTGAAATCATGGAAATTTTAAAATGAAATCATGGAATTTCAGTAGCAGTAGTGTGTATATTTTATATTTTTTTATATATGTATGTATGTATATATATATATATATATATATATATAATATGTAATTTTTTTTTTTTTTCATATTTTCATAATTTTGTTTATTTTTTTATTTTATTTTTATCCATGATATAGGTTATATTGGAAAATTTTCTCATGCACTGTAAACCCAAATAAGTTGCCAAACTAATTTTTAACTTAAGAAAAAGTTTAAGTAGAAATGGCAGATTTTTATTTTGTACTCATACATTTTAATTGTTCTTAACTTGAAATGTTTGAGTACACTAATTTATACATTTAATTTAAAATGTTCATGTAACCTCAATGTGAACATTTTAGTGTAAACTTGGTTATAATAAGCTAATTCAAATGCTAATTTGCAATCATGTTAACAATAGCGTGGTGTAGTACTTGCTGATTGAGTATAGCAATATAAAACATTTAACATATTTGCTCTCAAACCAAGCCGCATGCGCCACTTGATACCATAAAGGCTCCGGTATACTTCAAACAAACTTCTTTTTTATGTTCTTCGTTTAGAGGTAAAACGAAGTTCGAAATGCGTGACCAGCGATATACTGTAATCGAACATCTGACGCTGCCCACACTGTCGAAAGCGACAGTTATATGAATAATTGAAATATGTGCCTTCTCAGTAACAAAAACACAACAAAAATGAGAAAACAGCAAGCATTTATTATAGAAAGCATAAGAAAAGCATCTGATCATAACAACATGAGTATGTTAGCACGAGCTCTGCAAATTAGCACTCCAGTCACGTCACGTCTTCATGTAGCACTTTATTCAATAGATTGCTTAAAATCAAGCAGCTTTACAGTATCAAAGATGGAAAACAGTGTTAGTGCCTCTTTTTTTTTTTTTTTTTTTTTTTTTTACAAGCACAACTTCATTTTGTACTATAAAGCGGATGTCCAGTGTGTTCATGTTTTCACCCACAGAGCTCTTACCTCGACGAACTCAAACACACGAAATGATTCAAAGACTCGTTCGACGCGAGTGACCAGTGGTAGTACGAAGGTGTTTTGCAACTTTTCCTGAAAGTTCGCTTTGGCAAGCCGCTTCGAACTTCCAAAAAGAACACAAAACGAACTTTGTTTTGGCCTGATTTTGTTCGAAATGACGTCTGTCAGTTCGTTCTTCGATTTCGTTTGAAGTATACCGGAGCCTTAACTCTCCAAAAACCAACATTAACAGAAACGCTTCTAAATAAGCATAACAAAACATTACACTACTAAATCTTCCACTTAACATTAATCTTGCACAAAAAACATTATATAATGTTATGTGTTATATGTATATAATTTTAGCATTTACCCTCCCTTTTGAGCATCATTGGCAAAGCATGCTAGGAAATAGAAATCCCAGCCCAGTTTCAGTTAAACTTAAGTTCGTCTAAATTAAAAGAAATAAGTTCATAAAACTCAAAACAATGAAAATTAATTTTACTTATAGTATCAGTTCTGTGAACTTGAAAGAAATGAAAGTGCTAAATACTCATAAAAGTGTACTGAACTAATTAGTTTAAGTTTGTCCTACTCAAACCAATTAATTCATTATTTTGAGCGCTAGGGTTTACAATGTAAGGATTGGTCCAAATTTCTCCATTGTCCACTTATTCTCACATGGCGGTTTTGTTTACCATAATAGTGTAAAACCCTTCTGAAGGCTCTTCTATTGTTTCTCTGAAAGGCTACACTCCAGCCCTGGCTTGTGCTCCTAACAAAGACGTGGCAGATTGCCTGGCGCTAATCCTGGCCACCATGATGCCAGTGTCTCCCGGCGGAGGTGCGGTGCCCGGTCTCACGTTCAGTGCCATCAATCACTACACCAGCCCCACTAAAAGCGTCACGTTCGACAGTCTGCCCATGCTCCGCTCCGAACACAGCTCCTATTGCAGTTTCAACAGCATCGGTCGCCACGACGGCTTCTACAAGGACGACGAGCTAAACGACTCTGACTCAGAGACTTACTGAGGAGGAGGAAAGAAGAGGCTCACATCTTGTCTTAATTACCCAGCGGCCGGCCACTCCGCAGAGCCTTAAGAGTCTCCACACAAAAACACATGTATATGAGGCGCAGCAGGCTGGCCTTCCCAGCCCCTTTATCCATCAGCTCAACCTCTGCCAGCACATCTTGCCCTACACAAAAGTGACAGATAGGTGTGCGGACCTCCTGACATGGCAATAACAAGACAAGAATCAGCAGCCTGGGACCAACATTTGCACGGGCAGTTTGACACTGTCGTAGGGATTGGAGATTCAGCTCTTCAGATCTTGAGGGAGGATTTGAATCAGTCCCTTACAAAAGACTGGAATATTTGTGATGCTTTCAACAGTTTCAAGTCAGTGTGCACTTCTGAATCGATCATTTAAAACGGGGAAAGAAATGATTTATTTTTTAAAATACGATTTTAATACTTGTCAATTTCTCTGTCCCTCTGAGGGGGGAAAAAATAATCACAGCGTTTCAATAGTTTCAAAACCGCAAGGGCGAAATTGAGGACATGAACATCAGCGTTGTAATGCTTCTGGCCACAAGCATGAGTGATGTTTAAATGCTCACTGTCTCCATCTTCAGTTTTAGGATAAATTATTCTTTTTATCTATGGTATTTATTTTTACTTTCCATATTTCATCATCATTTTGTGCCTTCATAAATTACTGTATGGAGGGAAGGGGCAGCTTGTGAGAACAAATCTACGATGCACAAGAAGTTCAACACTACGTCTGTGAAAAGCACTGAAAATGAAGAGGCAAACGGCTCCCAGCATGCTTTGCTCCAGGATGAGGAACACTGTGTAAACCAATGGTAGAACAGCATTTGATCTCTTTGTATGTTGATATATGAATATAAATATATATTATATTTTTTCTGGCTCTTATTAACATGATGTTTTTGGGCAGGTATGCTCGCTTTGATTTAGCAAATGAAACCACTCGATCCTTCTTTGATGGCCTGTCAGAAAACCTGTGTTTGTCTCTTTTCAAGCTTTGATTTTTGGAATGATTAAACTGGAAATCTGTTCAAAACGGCTGCCTGGCTGAGAGGGGGCCAGCAGGTATCTGTTTGCTTTCCTGTCCTTTTTTCTTTTTTGTGGAAAAAGGAGAGTGATTGGTGCAGTTAATGGCCACTGCTGTCCCTCTACAAGAGATTCCTGTATATTTTATGGTTGTTTAAATAAATAAATGAGTTCAGTAATTTGAATCTTTTTTTTTTTTCTTCTCAATCATTTAAAGAGGACCTATTATGCTTTTTTATGCTTTGTTGTGTAATGTTGCTGTTTGAGCTTCTCTACATAAGTCAGGCTCAGCACTGTTTCTGAACTACCTGAGACGCCTCCGTCATGAGTTTTCTCTTAGGAACGTAAACATCACAGTATTCCACATCATGATAATTCCCACCCAAGGCATATGCCAAAAAGGAGTGTGGTCTGGCCGAGACGTGTTAGTAGTGTAATGTGAAACTTGCGGTTATGATAAGGAATGTGATATTTCCAAAAAAATGCTCAAAGTGGTTGAACGATCACTGGTACAGCCGACCAATCAGAGCACATTGCAATTTTCAGAAGGAGGGGCTACATAGAGAAAAGAACAAGACTGGGATGAGAGGTGCTGCAACAATATAACATTTTTTTGAACATTCATGCATGAAAACCTATTCTAGTAGACCCCTACAACAAAATTTTAAAAGAGCATAATATGGCCTCTTTAATAAACCATGTACAGGTCCTGGACAACCTGGAGATATTAGCAAATTGTTAAAATTGTGACTTCCAGACCAATTTTAAATAAATAATTGAAATGAATTATTTCAATAGTGAATTTTTTTTTTTTTTTTTTTGAGCTTTTTTAAGTTTTAGCTTACTTTTAAAAGGCTAGAAATGTGTTAGTGTAATACTCATGTATCCTTATGCTGTATTGGCTTGTGCTGATGAGGCTTGCTTGCTCACAATGATATCAAGAGCTGTGCTGTCAGTTTTGTATTCTGCCAGAAGGGCCTCCCAAGGCGGACAGATGTCAATTGAGGTGCCAGACTAAGAATACAGCACGTCAGCAGCAGGGTGTTGAAGTATTGGGAGGCGGATGATCAATATCTTGTTGAAAACGGCAAAGTTGTCAACTCAGTGTAATACTGTTATTGGTGTTACATGACTGTGTGGAAGAAAGGCCTGGCAATTTACTTTATTATGCTAAGAAAACTTTATGGAGATGAAAAATAAAGAAGTTCGATGTAGTGTTGCAAGATGTCTTCCCAGATTGGAAAACACTCAACAAGATACTGGGAAAGAGCCAAAAGTCAACCCGAGTATGAATGTTGCTAGTGACGTGAAGGGTATAAAGCTTTAAGGTCGTCTTGACACTATTGTTGCTAGACAGAAAGGGAAGATCAGAAGCTGCAGAGATTCAATCATGTTTGGAACATGGAATGTCAGAACAATGAATCAATCAAGGTACACTGGACATAGACAAGGCTGAACTGGACAGAGAAAAGATAGATCTGCTTGGAATCAGTGAATTCAAGTGGACACAGGCAGGACATTTCCAGTTAAATGAAGATTGCTACTCAGGAAATGACAATATATGAGGGAATGGTGTGGTGTTTATAATCAAAAAGAAGCTATAAAACTGCTTCAGAAGGTTTGATATTGGTATGTTATGATTTCCTGGTGCCTAGGACTTTGATGGCTGTTATTGCCACATCTGTTGTTGCATTGTTCTTGTAAATTTTCTTCTGGTTCATTCATTACAATTCCAACATGCCAACTTTTGGCCAGAATTTTCTTTTTGATCTCTTTAATTTTCATGCAGGCCAATCAAGATTTGGCTTTGGTGTGCTCATTTTCAATTTCAGTGCACATGTTCTGGTAATTGGTTTCTTTGTCCCTTTGCTTCGGACATCCATGGCTTTTTTCGGTTTCTTCTTTTTCCTGATGAGTGTTTTCTGTGTTTCTTCAATAATCAGGGTTTTTATATCTGCCCGTAGTTCTTCTGGCACAAAATTCCCAAGGAATGTTGTCTAAGTCAACCTTTGGTGATGTCTTTATTGATGTCGTCTTCCACAATTTGACCTTAAATGGTTAGTTTACCCAAAATTAAATTTCTGTCATTAAGTACTCACCTCACCCAAACCCGTAAGACCTTCGTTTGTCTTCGGAACACAAATTAAGATATTTTTGATAAAATCCAAGTGTAACACGGTTAGTAGATGTGGGAAGAAGGAGGCGGGAACCGGTGAACATTCAACATAACTTTAATTCAAAAATAACGAAAGTAATGCCGGCAGATCCTCGCGGACGTCTGCCGGCCACACAAACATAATAAAACATAAAATAAAGTCCAGGCCTGGTCCTCTCTCGTCCTCCACGGTCGTCGCTCCTCCTTTTATGCACCTGGAGCTCCTCCGTGAGAGATTCAAGGCCGGTGCGCCTCCCGGGTGATGCTTGTCATCACTTGCGTCACCGGCCTCGCGCCGTTCCCTCACGGCTCTCGCCCGCCCTGGTCGCCACATACCCCCATCGCCCCTCGCAGGCCGGGGGGTACTCCCGAGACTGCGCTCTACTCCCCCCCCGGGGCCTGTCTCGGCGGCCGCAGCACCTGGGGGTAAGGACAGACGAGACGAGAGAAAGGAGACGGAAGCAAGGGGAGCGACAGGACGAGAGAGGGGAGAGAGGAAAAAGAGAAAAAAAAAAAGTCTTGGTCCGGTTCCCCGACACACTGCCGCTCGGTCCTCAGCCTGCCAAGAGGCTCTTTCTCGCGGTGCCATGCGGTGGCACTGGACGCTCGGTGGACGGCCCGATCCTCGACCGCCTCCTGGCGGCCGGCGATGGCTCCTCCGACTGAGGGCAGCCGGCAGCGAGTCCCCCGTCCCCTGCTCCTCCCCTTCATGGCGGACGGCAGCAGGCTCCGGCCCACGGCAGACGGCGGCGACTCCTCCGCTCCCTCCAGGTCCAGGACGGCAGCCACCCCACCTCGTCCCAGGAGCACGGCATCCGGGTCTCCGTCCCACCTTTCACAAGGCTCCAGCACCACCGCCTCGGGCAGCCTCTCGCGGTCTTCACTTCCGCGCTGCCCGAACTCCGCAGCACCGCGATCCCCCTCAGCAGCGAGGGCTCTCCGACAGCATGTCCGTCCTTCTTCCCGGGTTTCGGCACCAATGTAACACGGTTAGTAGATGTGGGAAGAAGGAGGCGGGAACCGGCGAACATTCAACATAACTTTAATTCAAAAATAACGAAAGTAATGCCGGCACACCCTCGCGGACGTCTGCCGGCCGCACAAACATAATAAAACATAAAATAAAGTCCAGGCCTGGTCCTCTCTCGTCCTCCACGGTCGTCGCTCCTCCTTTTATGCTCCTGGAGCTCCTCCGTGAGAGATGCTTGTCATCACTTGCGTCACCGGCCTCGCGCCGTTCCCTCACGGCTCTCGCCCGCCCTGGTCGCCACACCAAGGGATTTACCTTTCTGGACCTCAAAAGGTTCAATGACGTTGCTGCTTATGTGTGGATAAGATAACCTCGGATTTCATCAAAAATATCTTCATTTGTGTTCCAAAGACAAACAAAAGTATTATGGTTTTGGGACGACATGAGGGTGAGTACTTAATGACAAAAATTTCATTTTTGGGTGAACTAACCCTTTAATCTTATACTTTAAATGTTCAAGGACAGTCCCACAATCCTTCATCCTCACTACCATTACTGATGATTTCCATCTTTGCCAACTACAGATGTAGTTGATTTGGATCTTATATTTGCCATCTGGTGATGTCCATGTGTAAAGCCTTCGCTTATGTTGTTGGAAAAAGATGTTCATAATTAATTGATTTGTTGCACAAAAAAAATCTATGAGCAATTCTCCAACACTCTCTTTGCGTTTGCAAGGCCACATATTCCAACAATATCTTGTTGCATGCCTTGTTCCACTTTTAAATCTCCCATGATTATGAGCAGATCTTGCTGTGACGTGTATGGTCAATTTCTGCTTAAAGTTGGTCATAGAGCTGATTAATGTCTTTCTCATCAGCTTCTGTTCTTGGTGCATAGACTTGAAAGAGTGTTGCATTAATTGGCGATCCTTGTAGGCGTATCGATATTACTCTGTCACTGATTGTGTTGTACTTAAAGAGAAGCCATCAACACTATCTCAGCAGATATGAAAAAAGAGGAAAATGGCCAAAAGACTTGACAAGATCCATGTTTATTCCCATACCCAAGAAAGGAGACGTCACCAACTGCAGCAATTAAACAGTTGCACTCATAACTCATGCTAGTAAGTTTGTAATGAAGATCCTTCAGTGGCGACTACAACCATATGTCAAAAGAGAACTGCCAGAAGAGCAAGTCGGTTTCAGATAAGGTAGAGGAACCCAAGACATCATAGCAGATGTAAGATGGATATAAGAAAAGGCCAAGGAATACCAGAAAATCTTCTACCTATGCTTCATTGATTACAGCAAGGCCTTCGACTGTGTGGATCACCAGAAACTCTGGGTAGATTTTAAAGAACATGGGCATTCCAAGCCATCTGACCATTCTAATGAAAAATCTTTATATCAAGCAGGAAGCAACAATTCGAACAGAACATGGAGAAACGTTGTGGCTCAAAGTTGAATGTGGCATCAGACAAGGATGCATCCTGTCATCATATTTGTTCAATTTGTACACTGAAGCGATCTTCAAAGATACTGGTTTCGTGATCTTTCGGAGTGTCTCCAAATCGACACTCAATAATACTCTTGGGAGCGTCTCCACATCGGCATTCAATAATATATGATCTTTCGGAGCGTCTCTTAATCGACACTCAATATTATCTCGGTCAACGTCTTGACCCTCTTAAACCTTGTTCCCTAACCTGACTTGCTGCGCAGTAATAACCAGAGACTCCAGTTGTTGTCCTTCAAAGCTTTAATCACAGCCAGGAGAGTTCACATCAATCCCAGAGAATCTCTCTCCGAACAAAGGAATACAGCAGGTTTTATAGGATTTCAGGTATTTCACAGTCAGTATGACATGATCTATTACTCATCATCAGTCATGATTAGTTTAGATTTAAGAAAAACATCTCAGTTCCTCTGTCCCGCTTACTGGCAGAGTAAATTTAGATTAGAACAACTGAATCACAAGATCATCAAAAAATATCACCGGGTTAATAGTTCAGATTACTCAATAGGTTAACACAATTTCTCAAATATTATTTTTTATGCTTACAAGGATGCTGTCTAGCCAGCACAGTTGAATTTTTCCACTTGTTACAACACTCAGTCCTAGTGACTATTTCTCTATTTCAAAGTTAGCTTATTAGGCCTGTAGAAGAAAAGAAGTGTTAGTTCATCATTGATTAGTTCAAAAGTTCCATCATAACAGCAAACTGCAATGTGTTGTGTGTTCTGACTCATTTTAATCATGGGCCGCATTAAGTTTTTCATCAATTTGAGTTACAGTAGCTCTTCTTGTAATCAGTCCAGACAGGATAACCTTCACTCATCAATGAGCCTTTGGCACCTATGACCGGTTTCTGATTCACCTGTTGTCCTTACTTTTAGTAGATACTAACCACTGCATACCAAGAACACCTCACACCCCACAAGACTTGTCATTTTGGCAATGCTAGCCATGTCTAGACATCACTATTTGGCCCTCGTCAAAGTCACTCAGATCTTTTTGCTTGCCCATTTCATTTTTCATGTTTCCAACACTTCTAACTGACTGTTCACTTGCTGCCTAATATATCCCAGCCCTTGCCAGGTGCTTTCGTAACGATATAATCAATGTTATTCGCTTCACCTGTCAGTGGTTATAATGTTGTGGCTAAATTGAGATAAACTGTCTGAACTCTACTGCACCTTGTCCACTCAGGAAAAACAAAGGCAGCATGAGTTTGAAATGACGGAAATTGAAGAGCACTTTGAAATGAAATGAAAAAAAAATCAAAGGGTTCATGAAGGTTCAGCACATGCTGCCTTTGTGTTTCCTGACTGGACAGGGTGCAGTAGAGTTCAGACAGTTTATCTCAAATTATATGAAGCCTACTTTAGGCAAGCTTTCAATTTCTGTACATCAGCCAATCAACCAATCACATTCAAACGCTTAAAGAACAGTAATTATAGTCCTCCAGTCATCATGCAAGTGATTCTGATTAAATAATCTGTTTCTGTAGGAATTTTCTTACTGGTTGCAACTTATGGCCAGCAAAGAGCACATGGTTAAGAGGCACTAATCCGGTGAAGGTTACCAAAGTATTTACAAAACATTTGATTTTCCATGAAATACAGTGAAGAGCATCATGAGGTTGGAAACCTTAGTCAGGGGTAGCACCATATTTAATGTTTGTCAGAAATGAAAACAAGGCTGTAAAGGATAGAATTACAGTGTGTTCAATGGATTCTACTTTAGTTTAACAAAATGCCAGTTGTTCAGCTGACAAATCATCATCATTATAAAAAAAGAAAAGAAAAAAAACTTTCAGCAAACAAAAAACTCCATAAGTTTTGAAAGTTGTATTTTGGTGAATTTAGAAAATGATGTGATCTAGTACCTTTATAGAGTGCATGCCTTATTAAGACTTATATTGTAAAAAAAACAACAACATTTGTTTGGAAATGTAAATTGATATTTCCTACTGGCACACTGAAGCAAAATAATATTAACTGTTTTTGGTATAAATAATAATATATAAATAAAAGCTTTTTTTTTCGGTCAAAAATATGTCAAAGAATTTTGCACTCTAAGTACATTATATTTTTAATTAAATTTGAGCAAATTTTTATAAATTGTTAAACATTTTCTTTACTGTTTACAGACATTTTATTATGTCATTTTTCCTTTAAAAATTGAGCAGAGTGAATAGCAAATTAAGGTTATAAAGAATGTATGCTGAAACAATGACACTACATTTGGGTTTGAGAGTTCATCTCAGGCTGTAGGCACTTATGAACACTTACTGTAATGACAATAACCATGTTATTACATGGTCTGGACTGAAATGACAAGGTACTGGCCAAAAAAATCAACACACTTATTGGCTGTTAAGTATTGGCCACTATAGTAAGTAGTTATGTAGTAACTTAAGTATTACAAGAATAGGTGTGCTACAGCCATCTGGGGTTAAGTGCCTTGTTCCTTCTGGAAAAGTACATCACAATTTATAATCATCATCATCATTACCACCACCACCACCACAATATTAACACAAACACACACACACAAAAGTATGCCAAACACCTTTTAATACTATCTACCCCATCCTTCAAGAAATTAACATTTAATGATGCTTTTTTGTCATATTCTGGTTATTCTGTCATGTTACATGTCAAATAACATTTATCTATCTAATTAAAGTTATTTCTTGAAGAGAGAAGTTTGAGAAAGACCCTTTAAGACTTTTTTTAAACTTATATTATGTTAATTTATCAGTTTTTCCATGATATTTTATTGATCTCATATTACATTTCATATGGTTTTTTTTTATTTTATGGTACTTTCACTCACTTCGGGCTTTTGCACCGAATAGTTATAGAACTCAGTTATAGGAACTAGCAACTAGGATAGTTCCCCGAGAACTAAATTCTCCCCTGGGTCTTGTTCCTGGTTGCATCCGCACCGGCAGTAGGAACTCTGAAGTGGCCGACAGTGGCGTCTTTAAGCACTGCATTTACAAACGCTAAAAACCTGTGGATGGAAGACGCCGTGATCGGAGCTGTGTTTGTTGTGTGTCTTGGGTTTCGTGATAACGAAGATGGAGTGTAAACGCATAATTTACGCGATTGAAAGAGAAAAAAGTGAGGCTAAGAGATGAAATCTCCTATGACAGCTTTCAGTATTATATATCATCGAGGTGGAGAAAAGAACACAACCCCGCAGGTAAATGCCATTATCGCTGTTTTCCATGTTTGTGAAGTAAATATGTTTAGGTGGCTTTTTAAAAATGCAGAGTGCCAGTGTTTGCCGTGTGTTTGACCAATCACTGTACACTTACGTCACTGATAGTTCCTATAGTGCTGGTTTAGACCCTACTCTGAAGTACTGTAGGAGCTAATTTAGTTCCCTCAAAAGGAGTTCCTAGAACTAATATCGTTCCTAGTTCCTGCGGTGAAAACATGCCAAAATCTGGGTACTTCAGCCTAGTTCTAGGAACTATGAAAAGTTTCCTCCGGTGCGAAAGCCCCTAATAGACTTTCTGAGAATGGCAATGATGAACTCTCAACCTATCGTTTCAAATGGTTCTTGAAAGGTCAATACAACCACTTACAACTACATGTCAATTAAATAGAAATATTTAGACCAAACTTACACCACTACAAGTGACAACTTTGTGTAATTTTATTATAAGAAAAAGTGATAAATTATATAGACAAGCAGAGCACATCTTTTATTCAGCTCTTGACTCCAGCAGAATTTGAAAACATTTATAAAATGACTCAGAACTAGAAGTTCAGAACCACTAGAAATTGCCCAAGTCATTTTATTATCATTCTCAGTGGGATATAAAATTCAAAAATTGCTTTAAAACCCGAAGTCTCCCTCTGAGCCTTCACACCACTGGTTGTTAGTGTAAAATAATAATTGGTTGTCAACATTCATCCTCAACCATATTCATTAAAATATTTCCTATAATTTCAATTCCTTTATTTCACTAATACGTCCGGTAGTCTTTTACATTCATCATGCCCCTTTAAAGGTTGAACCCATAAATACCACCATCATTATAAGAGGCTATTCTGAGTTGTATGTCTCTAAGGGAGCCATGATGACGCTATAAGGTAAGTTAATTATGTCAATTATGGCACTCAAGGTCCATCCAGATATTCTTTGAGTAAAAAGGAAATGTCAATTTGCCAGAAGGTGCGAATTGTTATGGCTGTGTATAAAAGCAAGGCCAGTGAGCTTTAAGGAAACAGAGGAAACCCAACTGCAAACTGACCCGGCAATCACAGGCACTGCAAGCATGTGAGTTCTTTGGGTTAGATGTTGAAGATGTGGTTGTCTGAGGAAGACTGTTTCATGCTGGGATTGTAATGTCTGTATGTGTGTGTGTGTTTGTGTCTAGGATGAAAGTATTGGCTCTGATGACACTACTGATGGTCTCTGTTGAGTCGGATCTCTCAAATGAAGAGTGGAAGTCTTTGAGCAACCCACAGACCAGGACCCTGGTGAGTCAAAGTGCTCTGTTCTTCATCCTTCTCGCAAAGACTTTTGCTGGTTTACTAAAAAAAAAAAAACTAAAGAAAACTAAATCCATAAAGTGTAGAACCCCTCAAAGGTTCTTTAAATGAAACACCTGAGAACCCTTTAAAGATACAGAACCTTTTTTTATGATTGTACTTATGTATTATTTACATATAAATACTATATATATATATATATATATATATATATATATATATATATATATATATATATATATATATATATTTATATATATACAATAAGTTTGTATTTGTATTATTACAGTCAGTGTTTCTTCTTCTTATAACTTTCTTTAGCTTCATTTATTCTTTTGAAAATATTTACTGCATTGTAATTTCATGTTCTTGTAATATTTCTGCAGTTTTTCCGGATCCTGCAGTCGTATCTTGAAGGCAGAGAGAGTGAAGCTCAAACGATGGGCAGGAAAACAGAAGTGAAGCTGAACAAAAACAGCAATATGGAAAATACTGGGTACGACAAGTACAACCTCTATCTTCACAATGACATTTATGATGTTTAGCCTGAAGATTTCATTTTTAGTTTCTCAATGTCTATCATGTAAATCATTAGATCTAATAGTTTAAGGAATGTTCAAGTCATTTTGTCTGTAATGATGTTTTCTTCTCTATATATTTCATTTCTCATATACTAAGTTAATGATTCATATAATTTGTTTTGTTATAAATGTTTTAGCAAGTTACATAGTTGATAAAAGCAAAGCATGTTATAGATATTGTGTTTATAATAAAGTTTAATAAACTTATGTAAGAAGGTTATGTGTTGTTCTCTTCAAATTATCATTCCTCAAATATTTAACCCAACTTGCTGGGTCAAAACAACCCAGAGCTGGGTTGCCAAAATAAACCAAATTGGGTTGTTTTTAACCCAGCATTTTTTAGAGTGTAGTTTAAATCTTTTAGAATCTGTGAATTACTTGGTTACTTTCAAAGTTTAGTTTCAAATTATATATATATATATATTATAGATGACTCATATATATATATATATATATAGATGACTCATATATATATATATATATATAGATGACTCATATATATATATATATATATATATATATATATATATATATATATATATATATATATATATATATATATATATATATATATATATATATATATATATATATATATATATATATATATATATATATATATATATATATATATATATATATATATATATATATATATATATATATATATATATATATATATATATATATATATATATATATATATATATATATATATATATATATATATATATATATATATATATATATATATATATATATAAATATATATATATTTATTTATTTATATATACACACTCAAAAAAAATGCTGGGTTAAAAACAACCCAAGTTGGGTTGAAAATGGATAAACCCAGCGATTTGGTTGTTTTAACCCAACTTTTGGGTTAAATGTTTGCCCAACCTGCTGGGTAGTTTTATTTAACCCAAGTATTGTTTGAAAATGACTATATGGCTGACTTAAAATGAATCTAAAATTAAATTAAAATGTTCATTTAATAAACATATTAATAAATGTTAATTTTCAAGATATTTTGGGTTCATTTTAAGTAAGCAGTACTGTAATTTTTAAACTATAGTTGAATTAAGTAAAACTACCCAGCAGGTTGGGCAAACATTTAACCCAACTGTTGGGTTAAAACAACCCAATCGCTGGGTTTGTCCATTTTCAACCCAACTTGGGTTTTTAACCCAGCATTTTTTAGAGTGTATATATATATATATATATATATATATAAAATTATTGAGGATTTCTGTTTGAAATTAAGCATTGATAAAGTGTAATGAAGGTAAACGGACAAAGGAAATTTCATATTGATGAGCAAAATTTGAAAGAAAGCTAAATGAGTTACCAATAAAGAAAAGCATTGGGAGAAATTTAACAATGAGGTTGTTTCTTAACATAAACCTGTAAAGGGGGGAATGAATAATAGATGTATGAACTAAGTGTTTTTAGCAAATGTTAAAAAAACAGATTTTTTTTTTTTTTTTTTTTTTACATATTAAATAATAAACACGCACTACAGCACGTCCAGTATATCCAGTAGGTGGAGACATGCGCTTTAGTTTTATTTTAACTACACACACTCACCACAGAAGAAGAGCAGCTGGACAGAAGAACAGTTTGATGTGTGTATGAGTGAAATGAGTCTGTTGTGAAGGTGATTATGGATGAAGTGACTGGAGCTCAGCTGATCGCTGCGGCGCTCAAATCTCAGGTCTGTGTTGGTTTTGCCGTATGCTTTTCAAAAAGTGTTTTCTCTTAAGTTTCTCCTGTATATTGTATGAAATTATCTTGCAAATTATCTGTTTGTATCTATATAAAACCTTAATCCATAGTACCTAATCATAAACGTGTATTTTATTTACAGTGTTGTTATTCTTTGTAACATGCGTGCAAAGAATGAGCGTATCGCCTGCTGTACACTATTGAACTTGGACAGTGTGTCAAAGGTTCCGCGCACACGCAATAGAGCTGTCAAAAAAGTGTGATCCAAAACACTAACCCAACCAGGCATGAAGATTGAGTTTAATATAACAAATTGTATGTGTAATAATCACTGTATGCTCAGAAATGATTAGATAAAAAAAAAAAAAGAAATTTGAAACAACTTAACTAAATATGTAGCCTCAAGGGGCTTCAAACTTTTAGTCCCCCCACAGACCATAGCAGGATCACCCTCATGCGAGGGACCCCATCCTAAACATTAAAAGGCAGCTGTGCATTTTCATGTATAAAACCCCTAAAAATTCATTAAAATAAAAAAAATTAAAAACTTTATTAAAAAATTAAAAACATTTGTATTATGATGTGTTAGATGTATCATTTATTTTAATCAGATTTATTTATTAAAGCAGGACATAAGAAAACATAGTCAGATGATACCATCAATACAAAACGCATAAAACAGAAAGTAGGATATACATGTAATTATGTGAAGTGTGTGTGTAAAATTGTGTTTAGTACGTGCATATGTCTATTATAAGTTTCCTAATATATATATGTAAAACAATGCTCAATATATATATTGTATGTATATGTATATATATATATATATATATATATATATATATATATATATATATATATATATATATATATATATATGATCAATCAGAGATGTAATAAGGAAGAGAAAAAAAGGGGAAAAATGGGGGAGAGAAAGATAAACATAAAAAAGAAAAATAAGAAAAGTAAATTATCAGAGAAATGGAGTTGAGAACAGAAGAAAAAGAAGGAAAAAAGAAAAAGAGAGCGTAAATAAATAAATGGGTACATAAGTTGCAAAAGAACAAAAATATTTAAATATTCATTTAAATGAAATGTTTTTTTTATTAATTATTTTTATAATTTAATCAAATATATATGCCTCATGTATTTTACAAAAATTTTACAAATTTTATTTATTTTAATCAAAGTTAGTTAGTTGTTCGTTTGTTCATACAATCTTATTTTTATTATTTATTTAGATTTACATTTTTTTTTTACACTGTTTTTCTCTAAACTTTTCCATGGACCCTCTTTTGTGGCTCCTTGGGGGTCCCTAAACTCCATCTGCAGAATGTGGAGTACATGTTTGGCATCGTTGGTGTGCCTATCATCGAGGTGGCCATGGCCGCCCAGGCAGCTGGCATCAAGTACGTGGGCATGCGCAATGAGCAAGCAGTAAGACAGTCTCTCTTTTATTTCAAATGTGTCCTGGTTTCATTACAATGAAGACTGTCTGGGTCTGTCTATACATGCATGTTCTCTCTCCTAACAGGCCTGCTACGCTGCGTCTGCTATTGGGTATTTGACAGGATGGTATGAATATGTCAGTTCATTTCTTTTTAACTTGTTATTTTCTCTTGCTGTTTTGCTGAAGTATCGTTTCCTTTCCTTAGGCCAGCTGTGTGTCTGGTGGTGTCTGGACCTGGACTGATTCATGCTCTCGGAGGAATGGCCAATGCTAACATGAACTGCTGGTAGCTCCCACACTGCTGAATTCACTTAAAATTACAGGGAATTGACCTCAGTGGACCATTTTTGTACTTTTCTTCTCTTATTTAAAATCACAGGCCTGTCATTGTCATTGGCGGCTCATCTGATAGGAACCAAGAAACCACAGGAGCATTTCAGGAGTTCCCTCAGGTGGGGTCGATAGGAAATGTTTGGTACACAACAACCTCTGTTGTCTCAGTATTTATGCTGATTTGATATATTAAGCAACAAATAAACAGCATTTGGTGACCGATAAATGAAACATGTTCTGTCAGTAGATTCAAAAATATAATTATAATTAAATCTCATATTTAAATGTGCTTAATGTGTTAAGATCCTTTCTAAAGGAAAGGGAAACAAACAGTCATTTGTATTTATTTTCTAGTGGCTCTTTAACCTCTATCTTTTTCTTGTTTCTCATCAGGTTGAAGCTTGTCGTCTGTATAGCAAGTTTTCTGCTCGACCAAGCAGCCTTGAGATGATACCAGCTGTAGTTGAAAAAGTAAATCATGTTTTAAATCGTGAATCGCTGTTTTAAGACCCCATGAAATTAAAAATAAGCTTTGAGGCCATTTATGTGATAATTAACAAAAATTTTTTTGCTGAAATAAGGTCTGTGGTTAACAAAGCCTCTAAATATTTTCATATTTTGATCTATGACATAAAACACACCAGTTATATACCGCTTGTGATTTTTTAAAAACCTTTATTGTGTCTTAAAAATGGCGGTTGCTAACAAGTTACTAAAAGGGACTACTTCCTTTGGCGGGGACTGTAGATGATTTTAGAGACGATCCATCTCTTTGTCTTGGAGGAGTTTGAAAAAGTCGGTTTTTAAAGGAAATCAATATTTTGGACAGGAAGTTTGGCCAGCTATGGCAAAATTGGTATTTATGTTGTGGGCATGACCCATTATTGACCCAGTTTCATTACAATAGGCAAAATTGATCAAGCAATCAGCATTTTTTTACATTTCATTATAATTCTTGACCACAAGGTGGCGCAGCTCTGAAGCTTTTTGAGTACCTTCAGGGATTGGTGCCGATGACATTTACCAAGTTTCGTAACAAATGTGTTTGTTTAAATTCAAAATGGGTATCATTTGACTCACCATGAAAAAATCTAAATGTTATAAGAAAAAACATTTTTCAAATCTCCTGACCACTGTGCCGAAACTATGTAGGTACCCTCAGGTCATGGTTGTCATTGCACACACCAAGTTTGGTTAGAATACACGTCCATTTTGGTGTGCTCTTCATCAAATTTGTTCGCACGTTATTCATGAGTGGTTTGACAAATCAATTTGATTTCTTTTTTTTTCTTTTTTTTTGTCGCCATGGTATGAAAATGATCTGAGCAAATTTTGGTTAAAATCGGACAAACCATCTTGGACGAGTTTGAAAAAAGTAGGTTTTTCTGAAAATTCAAAATGGGGGAAAGTGACATCATAGGGGGCAGTCGAATCGTCCTGAGCCAAGGAATCAGAGGAATTTTATTTCTAGCCCTTACTGTTATTAGCATAAATGTAAGTGAAATTTTAGACAGTTGGTGGCGCTATAGGGATTGAGTTTTTTGCTGTGGTTAATGGCCGGACTATCGTCTATCTGTGTGCCAAATTTCACAACTTTTTACCTTAAGGTTCTATAGGCTGGCATAGACTTTCAGGGAGGAAGAAGAAGAACAACACTAACGGATACAGTAGGTGCCTATGCATCTTTGATGCTTGGCCCATAATAATACTAAAATAGCACTGATTTTTTTTGTCAAACATTTAATTGGGTCCTGAAATTGAATGCTCCTAATGTAGGTGAAATATACAATGTACAATGTTCTATAGTTATATATGGGATGTTTGTGTGTTTTTTTTTTTTTTTTAGGCTGTAAGGAGCAGCATTTACGGCCGTCCAGGAGCATGTTACATAGACATAGCTGGAGATATGGTGAATGCCAAAATTGACCGGACCAGTGTCAGGTGAGCTGCATGTAGACTTGAAGATTTAACTTAGCAATGGGGAGCTTCCTAACTAACTGTAGTTTATGATGTGATCACTTTATTTATCTTCAGGTTTGTTTCCTGTTGTCCTGCTCCTCCTGTGAGTCAGGCCGACAGCAGGGAGATCACAGAGGCTGTCAGGCTGCTCAAAGCAGCTCAGAGGCCTCTGATCATCGTGGGCAAAGGTGAACAGAATACAACTGAATGACCCAGATGTTTGAACATCTTTAAGGCTAGGCTAAACTAAAGCAATGTTGCAAATGCAGTGTTGAGCTGTGATCTGGTGCAGGTGCGGCGTATGCCAGGGCGGAGAAGGAGGTCCGGGAGCTGGTGGAGGTGACTGGAATCCCCTTCCTTCCTACACCTATGGGGAAAGGACTACTGCCGGATGACCACTCCAACTGTGTTGCTGCAGCCAGATCCAGGTATGTGTGTGTATGTGTCTAAATGATCTTTACAAAATCTCTTTTTAATGAAACTGACTGATATGATACCCATCTTTCTCTGTTCTAGAGCTCTATTGCAGGCTGATGTTATAGTGTTGCTGGGTGCCAGACTCAACTGGATCCTGCACTTTGGGTTTCCACCAAGATTTAGTCCCCATGTGAAGATCATTCAGGTTAGTTGCAACCCTGTATAATTCAGCCTTAATTGTTTGAACCAGAAACTGATTCAGAAGAAGAAGAAGAGGAAGAGCGAATTATACAGGGTTGTCTACAAGTCGATGTTTCAGAATGGTGATGTGTATTATGTACCACTACAATGACGGACGCATAACTCTAATTAATATCGTTAGCCTTTGGATTGTCTACGTTATCAAACAGCAAATAATTTTTTGCTAATGTTACACAAACCATGGTCCCGTTCGCTATCTTAGAGTCAGATAGCTGCCTTCTAAAATTCAGCATCCTTAGAATCACTTTGAACATCATAGTCTGGCGGTAGCACTTTTAGCATAGCTTAGCATAGTTCATTGATTCTGATGAGACCGTTAGCATCTCGCTCAAAAATGACCAAAGAGTTTCAATATTTTTCCTATTTAAAACTTGACTCTTCTGTAGTTACATCGTGTACTAAGTCCGTCAGAAAATGAAAAGTTGCGATTTTCTAGGCCGATATGGCTAGGAACTATAACTTTGCTGCCGTACAATGGGTGCAGCAGGCGCAATGATATTACGCAGCAGCTGTGACCCCCAGCGGCTGTGACCCACAGGGAGCGTGCCTTGCAACCATGTAGACATTTGTGAGAGGCGCTGCGTAATATCATTGCGCCTGCTGCACCCATTGTACGGCAGCAAAGTTCCTTGATTATTACGCCGGAATGAGAGTATAGTTCCTAGCCATATCAGCCTAGAAAATCGCAACTTTTCATTTTCCATCGGTCTTAGTTACTGAAAAGGATTAGGGCCAAGCAATAATAAAAATATAAAACCATCTCGAGATTAAAGTTGTTAAATTTCAAGAAAAAAATCGTTAAATTTCGTGAAAAATGTTGAGATAAAATGTTGAGAATAAACTCATTAAATTAAGAGAAAAAACTTGTTAAATTTCGAGAAAAAGTCGAAATAAAATGAGAATAAACTCGTTAAATTACGAGAAAAAACTTGTTAAATTTCGAGAAAAAAGTCTAAATAAAATGTTGAGAATAAACTTGTTAAATTATGAGAAAAAACTCGTTAAATTTCGAGAAAAAAGTCTAAATAAAATGTTGAGAATAAACTTGTTAAATTATGAGAAAAAACTTGTTAAATTTCATGAAAAATGTTGAGATAAAATGTTGAGGATAAACTCATTAAATTACAAGAAAAAACTTGCTAAATTTCGAGAAAAAAGTCGAGATAAAATGTTGAGAATAAAGTCATTAAATTACGAGAAAATAGTCGAGATAAAATGTTGAGAATAAAGTCATTAAATTACGAGAAAATAGTCGAGATAAAATGTTGAGAATAAAGTCATTAAATTACGAGAAAATAGTCGAGATAAAATGTTGAGAATAAAGTCATTAAATTATTCGTTAAATTACGAATTTGTTCTCATAATTTAACGACTTTTTTCTCGTAATTTAATGACTTTATTCTCATAATTTAATGAGTTTATTCTCAACATTTTATCTCAACTTTTTTCTCGTAATTTAATGACTTTGGAAAATTAGCCTATTTTCAAAAAGGTGGAGTGTTCCTTTAAAGCATATTTAAAAAAAAAAAAAAACATATAAACTACATTAAAAACTTAATTTTCTTTAAGATTTAAGATTACTAAATGATCTTATTGTGAATTTGTTCAGGTGGATCTATGTGCTGAGGAGTTGAATAATAATGTGAGAGCTGCATCTGCATTGCTCGGAGACATACGGGCTGTGGTCAGCCAGGTAAATTACAGTATCCTCAGTCATCTTACATAAAACATGTTTTTTTGGTTTTGCACCCTTATACACTCTCAAGAAAAAAAAAGGTACAAAAGCTGTCACTGGGGCGGTACACTTTTAACAGGTAGACCTTTGTACCTAAAGAGTGCATATTAGTGCATCAAAGGTACATACTGGTAACAAAGGTGTACATGTTAGCACCTAAATGGTACATATTAGAGCCTTTTTAAAGGGTACTGTTCTATAGTCTCTGTGAGAGACTCCAAATGTCCCAATGAAATCCAGTATTTGTAACATTTATTTAATTTTAGTTCAATTTAAAATGTTACACAAATGTCTTTTGCAAAAATTTATTTTTTAATTTATTTTCTTTGACCCTTACTATTACAATGGCGGATTTTCTATATCTTTATATCAATGACTCATGTTTTTATTGTCTAACATTTTTGCCTGTGAAATGAGGAACAGTTTGTCGACTGTTACAAAATACCGAATCAGTGTTGATAGTGGATGCTCATATGTTAATGTGCTAATTTTTGCTGTTTAATATCAATAAATGGTGGGAAAGTTATGGAAAATTATGTTTTCCATGAATGGCCCCTTAAATATCATTTTCTACATGGTTTAAAGCTGTTGGAGACCGTAAGATCAGAGTCCTGGAGATTTCCTTCTGATTCCCAATGGTGGACGACACTGAGGGACAAAATGACTGCCAATACTCAGATATCAAAGGTGAGCTTGTGCGCCAGTAACATACTTGATTTAATAAAATTGCTTTCAAATGATCATTTAGCTTTATGTAAAACTGTGAATTTATCATTTATGTCATTAGATGAACCATTTTTATTGTGTCCCACAGACTCTTGCTCTCCAGTCCACTCTGCCCATGAACTACTACACAGCGTTCCACCATATTTCTGAGCTCTTGCCCAAAGAATGCCTCATAGTGAGTGAGGGAGCGAACACTATGGACATCGGCCGTACCATGCTGCTCAATTACCTCCCACGACACAGGTGAGAGACATTTTCCTGCCCCACTGTTCACAGCTGGACAAGAGATGATACTCTCTTTATCCCTAGATCACTATACACTGTTTAGCTGTCCAGATCCAGACCTTGGATTGGTTCAAAGCAGTTAATCATTCTTCATGAATTAAAATGTTTATGAAATACATAAACAGAGGACAGAAAAAACGATGTGCTCTGATTGTCATGACAACGGCAAATTTTAAAACGGCTCATATGTGACATTTTAAATATGGAAATGGTTTGTGTGTGATGAGAGAAATGGAGAGTGACATATAGGTTTTTATCTGCTGTGAGAAAGTCGAGATCACAAGAAAGCTACTGTTTAGATGAAAAAAAATTGTTTACATCATGAGAAAACAACTTCTGTTGTTTAAATTACATACATTTGTCATGTTTAGATACAGAAACTTTGTTGTTTAGATCACAAAAACAACTAATGTTTAGATAACAACTAACATAAGAAAACAACTTTTAGTTTAGATCACAAAAACAGCATTTGTTATGTTTAGATCACGAGGGACGCTTTTATGTTTGGATCATAAAACAACTTGTTTAAATCACAAGGAAAACAGTTTTGATCACAAAAAAAATGTTAAGATTTATGAGAAAAAATGTTGTTTAGATCACAAAAAATACATCTTTTATTATGTTTTGATCATGAGAAAACAAATTTTGTCATGTTTAGATAATGAACCTTTGTTGTTTAGATCATAAAAACAACTAATGTTTAGATAACAACTAACATAAGAAAACAACTTTTAGTTTTTGTTATGTTTAGATCATGAGGACCGCTTTTATGTTTGGATCATAAAAACAACTTGTTTAAATCACAAGGAAAACACAATTTTGATCACAAAAAAAATGTTTAGATTTATGAGGAAAAAAGGTTGTTTAGATAACAGAAAACATGTTTAGATCACAAAAAAATACATCTTTTATTATGTTTTGATCATGAGAAAACAACTTTTGTTATGTTTAGATCACAGGAATAACAAGACAGAACACACATTTTTTTTATATTAGCTGTAGAACATATTGACTCTTGTAAGTCTTTGGTCTTCTTCTGGGAAGCAAATTTAAAGAACGTACCGTAAACTATGTAGCTCTATTAAACGTTGAGTTCTACTGTAATGTTGTCCAGAGCAGTAATCTGAATGTCTTGTACAGGTTAGATGCAGGCACATTTGGCACTATGGGGGTGGGTCCAGGCTTTGCCATTGCCGCAGCAGTTTTGGAGCAGGCGCAGAAGAGCGCTCAGAGAGTGGTGTGTATAGAGGGAGACAGCGCTTTCGGTTTCTCTGGCATGGAGGTGGAGACCATGTGCAGGTGAATTATTCATCATGATGCATAATTCTCATTATTTATCTAGGACATAGAGCTCCACCTACAGGACATTTGTGCAATGTGCATACTTTTATAATGGTTCTATTTGCTCTGTCTCACTATAACTACGTTGCACTATGTTGTCTTGTCTGATTATTTTTTTAAAACTCTGAATAGGTATAAACTGCCCATCATCATCATAGTAATCAACAACAATGGCATCTACAGTGGAGTGGATCCAGAAACATGGAAAGAGATGGAACAGATGGGAGACATGACCACCATGTGAGTATAGAACCTAAGAAAAGTTCTGGGGTCGTTTTAAACCAAAGGCGCCTGAACGGCTATGAGGGGTCACTTGATTGACAGCCGTAGTAAGTAAATGTTATATTATATAATATTAAAAATTACAGTCTCTACATTTTAGCGCAATAACTCAATTTTGCGAGGTTATATCTCACAATTCTCAGAATTGTGAGATATAAATTCTCAATTGCTAGAAAAAAATGCTGAATTGTGAGATCAAATGTTGCTTTTTATTATTTTTTTATTCCATTGCAGAAACAAGCTGCCATAAAATCTTGTGCAGCACTACAAGTCCTGGAATATATAATGAAGATAATACAAATTTGTTGGGATAGATGGCTGAAATGTGTTCAAAATATTTGACAGCTAATTTTAATACCTCATGGGCCTCTAAATTGTATAAATAAATGTATAGTCAAAATTGTTAAAAATGTATTTAATATTGTTCTACACTGCAAAAAAAGCTGTTCTTAGTTAGAGTTTTTGTCTTGTTTCTAGTCAAAATATCTTCAAGTTCTTGAATCAAGAAGCATTTTCTTGACAAGTAAAAAATATTTTCTTGTTTTCAGGAAAAATAAGTCAAAATTGAGTGAGTTTTTCCTTTAAAACAAGCAAAATAATTTGCCAGTGGGGTAAGCAAAATAATCTTATTTCAAACCAAAAATAAGCTATATAATCTTGTTTTCAGTTTGGATTAAGATTATTTTGCTTACCCCATTGGCAGATTATTTTGCTTGTTTTAAGGAAAAGCTCACTTAATTTTGACTTATTTTTCCTAAAAACAAGAAAATAATTTTTACTTGTCAAGAAAATGCTTCTTGATTCAAGAACTTGAAGATATTTGGACTGGAAATAAGACAAAAATTCTAAGTAAGAACAGCATTTTTTGCAGTGTATCAATTATGCTATCAATAGGCTTCATTTCCAGCAGGTATCAAACGCTGTTCATAAGATTGACCTCTGTGTGTGTCTTAGTGCTCCTCCGGTGACCCTGCTGCCAGAGGCACGGTACGAGCAGGTGATGAGTGCATTTGGGGGTCGTGGGTATCTGGTTCGAGCGGTGGAGGAACTCCGCAGTGCACTACAGGAGAGTCTGACAGACACAGAGATGCCCAGCCTTATCAACGTTCTTATAGACCCGGCCTCAGACCGCAAACAACAGGTACTGCACACAAACACAATCTTACATTTTAGTTAAATGAGTTGGAATATCATTAAAAATGTATATTAAACACAACACATTTGTATTTTCTTATGTTAAATAAGTAACTACACAGGAAAAACACTGAATTTAAGTTATTGGCAATAGGCTAGTGTGGTGTTGGACCTTTGACATGTACAGCATGACTGTTAAAGTGTAAAAGTTCACCCAAATATGAAAATTATCCCATAATTTACTCACCCTCGAGCCATCCCAGGTGTATATAACTGTATTGTTTCAGCCAAACACAGAGTAATATTAAAAAATATCTTGGCTCTTCCCAGCTTTAGTATGGGTGTGAATAGTAACTGAGAATTTGAAGTCCAAAAAAGCACATCCATCCATCTTAAAAGTAATCCATACTTTTAAAAATATTACGCTTTGAGCACTGTTGAGCGGATTCATAAACACCTCTGATTGGCCATTGTGTGTTCAGATATGTCTGTGATTGGCTTCAATGATCAACGCTTCAAAAATGTTGTAAATAGTCATCAATGACGCTCTTCACCAAACGCTTAAACAGCTACACACAGGAGCGTTTGAAAGCAGGAGTCTATTGCGGACCAATCCGCTGATAGATGCCTGCTTTCAAACGTTCCGCTCCCGCTTTCAAATTCAAACACTTCCGTGTGCTTTCAAACGCTCCCGTGCGTTGATCATTGTAGCCAATCACAGACATATCCGATGAGTGCGTCAACACAATGGCCAATAAGAGATGTTTACGAATCCGCTCAACAGCGCTCAAAGCCTCACATTTTTAAAATTACAGTATCGATTGGTACCGAGGTTGATACTTTTGACAACTCCAGGGGGTTAATAAAGGCCTTCTGAAGCGAAGCAATGCGTTTTTAACTAGAAAAACTAGAATTACTTGCTTCCGTACGCAAGGACAAACATGGATGCGCAGAGGATAGAGAAAAAAAAAACACCAGTCCTAAATTAGAGGTCTAAAATGAACATTTTTAAAGAGAAATGTCGGAGGAGCTTATTGCCCAGCCCTATTTATTTGAACCCGGGAGGAGTGTACTCTCACCTAAACTTACGCTACTCCTACATCCTACCTCATACACCAGAACCACACGGACAGATGTTACCGGAAGCTAGTGATTATAGCTTATAAAGTAATAACTATGGATATTTTTCTTACAAAGATGCATGGCTTTTTTTTTTTTTCTCAATTTTATTTATAGAGCACATTTAAAATCAGCCCTATTTATTATGTATTAACCCCTTTGAGCCATATGGATTACTTTTATGATGGATGGATGTACTTTTTTGGGATTCAAAATATCAGTTACTATTTACTCCCATTATAAAGCTGAATGGCTCGAGGGTGAGTAAATCATGGGATAATTTTAATTTTTGGGTGAACTATCCCTTTAAGTTTTCATAACATCACAAGGCCTGTGTAACCTTACATTTCAACACCAAAACAACTCTAAAATATATATATATATATATATATAATTTTTTTTTTTTTTTACCCCTCTCCACCTTTCTCATACACACACCTTAAACACATCTGACCTTTCTATTCTTGAAAGTTATGAGGCCCCATTATTGAAAGTTGTGACCCTCTTTTGTTGTGCTGGTTGTATCCTGGCAACCACACGCAGAAGTATTGAAGGATTGGGTGCCATAGCGAGCTGGAACTCTGAAACTCTCTGTGTATGTCACACTTACACTCAATGGGCTTCCCCAACGATGAATGGAAACTTTCTAGTGTTACAAAAGCATGTAGAAGTAAACAGGATCGACTTCAATGGAGTTTATTCATGTGTAAACTTTTGTTGCCTGTTTGTTGTTCATATCATACTGAAACTGTGTTTATCTCCTAGGAGTTTCCCTGGCTGACACGGTCAAATCTTTAAAAGCTGACAGAGGTATCAGATGTCGGATCACACTGTATCTTACACTACATTTGGTCAGTTTACTGTAGGTGGCACCATTTCCTATAAAAAGACAACAATTAAGAAACTGTACATTTTATATGATCTCAGTCTCTTCTGACTCAAATGAATTTCCATAGATTCCAATTCTTTCTGTAAACTCTTAAAAGAAAAAGTTCACCTTAAAATGAAAAATTCAGTTATCATTTACCTCATGTTGTTCCAAATCTGTTTGACTTTGTTTCTTGTGGAAGCCTAAATTAGATTTTTTTTATTATTATTATTTTTTTTTAAAAGATTTTTCCAGCAGCTTTTTCTATACAACCCTAGAAATTAGTTCCATTGTCCTGAAGTCAGTGAGGGTTTTTTAATGGGTTTTTGGTTAAATGTCTGAAATAAGGTCTGTGTTTAAAACAAGCTCAAGATATTGAAAAAGGTGGTTGCTAACAAGTGGCTAAATGGATGTAATTTGAGACATTAAACGTCGTCATCACACTGAACAGGAAAACTCTTCTACTCACAAATAGTCCTTTTTACAGTTGTGTTTATACTTTTTGCTTTTGCAAACTATTATTCTAACTCAAACTTTCCAGCTTGTAGATTTTAACCCTTAAATGCATAAACTCGGGTCTTTAGTGACCCGGGAAGTCATTCACTACCCTCCTCCTCATTCATTTTTTAAAGTTAGACATCAACCTTCTTGGTATTCCTCAATCAATTCATTATAAAGAATATAACAAGAAATCTTAAAATTAAAATTATAAAAGAATGCCCATTTTAGTATTCATTTTTTGTAAAAATTGTATAGGGTCGCTATCGACCCGAGGTGTGTATGAGTGTACGTATATTTTTTCTGCACAACAATAATTGAATCTTAGATGACGGAATAAGTGCAATTCACCTTTATTCCACAAGGTGGCAATGTCTGATACACAATGATGAAGTAACGACTCATTCAGACAAAAAACAATAAGCAAAACATGAAATGGCTCAGCAATGTACTGCAGAGCAAGTACTGAACGCAATCGAATATGACTGTAACTGTTACTGGATTGATTTGGTGAAGCTGTTAGCGATCGAAATATTGATTTTGAAGATGTTGAAAATTATATAGTTTTGAGAATACGTTTGAGATTGCGAATGGGCTCATATTTCTGACCTCAAACATAAAACTAGCCCATTATTTGCCGAATTTACTGGGAAATGAGCTTTGCCGAGGACAGTAGTGATGGCATAAAACATCTGCTCAAACTGAGCCCTTTCATGCTCCAAAAGGTAACAAAATATGCTTTATTTTATTCTTCTGTAATTGTTACTTTAATATCAGAGGAGTTTTATATTATTGCGACAGGTAGAGATCCATCAGTGTTAGATATAGATCCGGGTCGATAAAGACCCGAATATGTAAGAATGATTGGTGAAACAGTCATGCATTTAAGGGTTAAATATAGATTGAAAGAGTTGTCGGAAGCTTGGTGATGGTGGCGTTGAAGTCATGTGGCCATGGTGTAGTTCATTTAAAGCCTAAATTTAGCTTTAATTGCTGCCGATTGTATTTTTGATGAACGAAACATGTAAGAATCATAAACTTTTGTTGTTCACAAAGCATATTTTCTGCAATAAACCCAAAAGCCAATGGAAAAATCCTATTGACTTTTTGTTGAGGGAACCAGTACTTCAGTACTTTATAGTGACCATCTCAGTCAAACAAAAAAAAAAGTACTATAAAAGTGATTCATATGAAGTCTTCTACAGCTTTATGTGAGGAATAAGCTCAAATGTAAATCATTATTCACGTCTTGCTTCTAGCCCACATTGCTTTGTTTCTTTTTATAGCTTCATAGCCATGTTCACTATGAACTGTCCTTCTATGGAAAAGATCAACGGGAAGATTCTTCAAAATATATAATTTTTTTTGTTCCACACAAGAAAGAAAGTCATAGTTTGGGGTGAGTAAATGATGATAGAATTTTTGGGTAAACTTTTCCTTTTTAAGAGAAAATGCTAACAATATCAGGACATTTCGCTAGTTAATACTATGTATGTATGATTATTTTTTTTGACTTTTTTAATTCCCACTGTATGTTTAGAGTATTTTAAGCTCTGATCTCAGGTCAGTGTTGTGCGCACTGTTCCAGAGGGCTTCTGTTTAAGCTCATGTCAGTCTCTGGTTAATTGCGGTCTTCCTGGCCTCATCTTCTGCTCTTTCATAAGGTATCATTACAGCGGTGCTTTATCACAAAGTGAGAGAGCTTCTCTGCCTTGGCCTTGGCAGATCACACCATTTTCACATTTCCAGGTGTGGAAATGTTCCCAACAATTTTACAGCATATAAAGGACTTATTAAAAGAACGATTTTCACAGCCAAACGTGTAAAGGCGAGAATGGCGGTATTTGTGGCACATTATAAAAGCCTTGTAATTTTGTTAATTATTGTGCAGAAACAAAAATGGCCTCTTGTACATTATTATTGTATAAAAAATATAGTGATTTAAAAATATTTTTCTAATAACAACTTGATAAGAATGTAATTTGATGTAATTTTCTTTGGAAAATTAAAATGCAACTCATAAGAAGCCATCTCTGCCTCTGTCTTTCTCTCCATCTCCCTGCCTGTCTCCTTTGTTCTGCACTTTGTCTAATTGAAGGCGTTTACAGACCGCATCTCCCATCAGGCTTTTAAACGGCCCTCTTCATAATTGCTCTGTCATTTATTCTGAGGAAAAGTAAAGGCGGCAATAAATTGTGAGCGGTGGTGGTCGATAAGTCCTGAAAAAAAGGACACCGAGAGGGAGGGCGAGATAGTCAAGGGGGTCTGGAAAACATCTGAGATACTCCACTACAGAGCATGCAGGGTAATTCTGTCATTTTATGCATGTGTGTACATCACATGCCAGTGGCAGCCCGTCTCAGATTTGAGTCCGAACATTATAGATGCTCAAACCAAAGCCAGCAGGCTTGACTTTCTATCAATCTATACAAACTGAGATCATGTATAAATGAATGGCAGTTGTTCAACATCACCACTTGCATGACACCTTGTCACTTCAATGTCATTTCTATCCATACTGTTTTGTTTTCTCTGTCCATTTGAGGCAGGGAAACAAAGGCAGTGCTGGCAGTAGTAACAGGCTAATATTGGCTACAGAGGGCAGCTGACCGGCTGCCTCCTGTATATTTAGCTCAGGGCCAATACATGGGAGAGGTGTAACAGACATTGGCTGGCATTCACTTCTCCTAAAGGCGTGGATCTAGTGTGTGTGACAGAGAGAGAGAGAGTGGCATGGAGAGAGAGGAGTAGTGTGGGACTGCCTCAGATCACTCCTCGGTGCTATTGGAGGTAGACGGCAGCCGGCAGCATGATTCTGTTCTCGCTTGGACTATATTTTCAACTCTTCTGCTATGTGTCGTCATTCTCTTACATGGATAACATATTCCCTCCTCCAACAGGTAAGATATCACTCTCTTTTTGCACATGTTTGGTAGGTGCTGATATTAGGGGTTTTCTCTTGCAGAGGGAAGTTTGTTTGCACAATATGCAAATCAGACTATTTGCAACAACAAAAGCATGTTTGACTAACTGTTGGTAATTTCATGAAATTAAATGTAGATGCAGAATATAACATAACATGGATTGGGTTGCAATGAGGATTACTGCTTATAATGAGAACAAGTAAAAATGTTGCCCTTATTTTGCAATAAATTTTCCCACTGGCATCACTGAATTATCTCTGGTTATTATCTCTAATGGCAAAATGGCTGTGTTTCAGTTTTGTCAGCCAACACTGCAGTTTTTTGCCAAGTTAACATTTTTTCTACTTTAGATTTTAATGTACTGAGATTTTTTTTTTATAGAATATATGGTCAC